>NC_135981.1:633394-635829 GCF_053455715.1 Rhinoraja longicauda | reverse complement strand
TCTCCAGGCACGGATGAATTCTGATCCGTTTCAAAGATCGACACAAAACGCTGGAGTAACTCAGCGGGTCGGGCAGCATCTGTGGAGAGAAGGAATGGGTGATGTTTTGGGTTGAGACCCTTCTTCAGACTAAAGAATAATCTGAAGAAGTGCCTTGACCCAAAACGTCACCCATCCCATCTCTCCAGAGATGCTGCCTGTTTCGCTGAGTTACTCCAGCGTTTAGTGTCTATCTTCGGTATAAACCAGCACCTGCAGTTCCCTCCGACATGGTACATGGGTGCCTGGCGTGGGTCAGTGAGAGATGCCCTGGGCAGGGGCCATGGACACGCACCTGCCCACTGACCCACACATGACCGTGCGGGGTGTGTGGGTGAGCCGTGAGCGGGCAGCAGCCACTGGCAACGTTGGTGTGGGCACTGCACCCGTTCCAGGTACACAGACCCCAGGCACTGCCCTGCTCTGCATCGCTGCCATGCTTGGACCACCAACAATGACCCCATCACTGGCACCCACAGTGCAGGCCAACCAAGGCCAACCAAGGCCAACCAAGGCCAACCAAGGCCTGCCCTGGGTCACCTGCAGAGCACCACTGTACCGTCACTCTCCACACACGCCTCACACACACACGCCTGACACACGCACGCCTCACACACACACACACACGCCTCACACACACACGCCTCACACACGCACGCCTCACACACGCACGCCCCGCACACTCACCATTCACACACACACGCCTCACACACACACGCCACACACACGCCTCACACACACACGCCTCACACACACACGCCTCACACACACGTCTCACACACACACGCCTCACACACGCACGCCTCACACACGCACGCCTCACACACGCCTCACACACACACGCCTCACACACACACGCCTCACACACACACGTCTCACACACACACGCCTCACACACGCACGCCTCACACACGCACGCCCCGCACACTCACCACTCACACACACACGCCTCACACACACACGCCACACACACGCCTCACACACACACGCCTCACACACACACGCCTCACACACACACGTCTCACACACACACGCCTCACACACGCACGCCTCACACACGCACGCCTCACACACGCCTCACACACACACGCCTCACACACACACGCCTCACACACACACGTCTCACACACACACGCCTCACACACGCACGCCTCACACACGCACGCCTCACACACGCACGCCTCACACACACACACACGCCTCACACACACACGCCTCACACACACACGCCTCACACAAGCACGCCTCACACACACACGCCTCACACACACATGCCTCACACACACACGCCTCACACACGCACGCCTCACACACGCACGCCTCACACAAGCACGCCTCACACACACACGCCTCACACACACACGCCTCACACACGCATGCCTCACACACGCACGCCTCACACACGCACGCCTCACACACGCACGCCCCACACACGCACGCCCCACACACGCACGCCCCGCACACGCACGCCCCACACACGCACGCCTCAGTGCTAGCTGGTAACAAGCAGCCGATTGTGGCCCGCACCTCTCTTGGCACGCTGCCAGCTGGCAACCCAAACCCTAAACCGGTTAGGCAAGAGTGGGTTATCCATCTGAATCTCAACAGAATAACTACCCACCTTACGAAAGAAAAATGGACATAGTTATGCCATCTCCCAGCCCCCTGAGCAACAGGCCGTGCCCCCTGAACAACAGGCCGTGCCCCCTGAGCAACAGGCCGTGCCCACTGAGCAGCAGGCCGTGCCCCCTGAACAACAGGCCGTGCCCCCTGAGCAACAGGCCGTGCCCCCTGAACAACAGGCCGTGCCCCCTGAGCAGCAGGCCGTGCCCCCTGAGCAACAGGCCGTGCCCCCTGAACAACAGGCCGTGCCCCCTGAGCAACAGGCCGTGCCCCCTGAACAACAGGCCGTGCCCCCTGAGCAACAGGCCGTGCACACTGTCGGCAGCCTTTCCTCTCCGTGCTTTGCAGATCATCATGGTCTTCAGTGAAGAGGGCATGCGGAGGTCGCTGGAGGTCAGGGCCGCAGTGATTGCCCACGACGTTTGCTGTCTGCTGGTGGACAGGCATCGCTGTGTGGACACAGAGACGTGGGCACTGGTGGAGTGTCACCCCGACTCAGCATTGGGTAACCACTGACCCACCCCCCTCCCCCTCCCCTCCCACCCCCTTCACTCCCACCCCCTTCCCTCCCAACCCCTTCCCTCCCACCCCCTTCCCTCCCACCCCCCTCCCCTCCCACCCCCTCCCACCCCCTTCCCTCCAACCCCCCTCCCCTCCCACCCCCTCCCACCCCCTCCCCTCCCACCGCCTCCCACCCCCTCCCCTCCCACCCCCTCCCACCCCCTTCCCTCCCACCCCCTTCCCTCCCACCCCTCCCCTCCCACCCCCTCCCC
>NC_135981.1:465894-628394 GCF_053455715.1 Rhinoraja longicauda | reverse complement strand
TGTTGCTGAACCTTACAGTGGGATTAAGCACCACAATATGTAACTACAAAGGTTCTCAGATGCTCTCCCTCCCACACCATTCCCTCTCGTGTGTGGGTGTGTTCATTGTCAGTCAGGCATCTGTGCTGGAAGTGTGTGTACACAAGAGGTTGGAAAGAATGGCAGCTCATTGATCCGATCAGTACCATGATGCAATGTATTCCACACACACCTTCCCAAACACAGGTCCCGACCCAAAGGTCCTGCCCAGTTGGACCCAACCTGTCGTACAGGTACAGTCACCAACCTGTCGTACAGGTACACTCACCAACCTGTCACACACTGCCCATGCTCAGGCATGTATTCAGAAGCTGTCAACCTCCATCTGATTCCATCTGCTGGCCTGAGCAGCCACAAACTCACATTAGTTGCATTTACTTCCACACCTGGAGTTTTGGAGTTTTGTGCAATTTTGGTCTCCTAATTAGAGGAAGGACATTATTGATATTGAGGGAGTGCAGCGTAGGTTCACCAGGTTAATTCCCGGGATGGCGGGACTGACATATGATGAAGGAATGAGTCGACTGGGCTTGCATTCACTGGAAGTTAGAAGAATGAGAGGGGATCTTATAGAAACATATAACATTCTTAAAGGATTGGACAGGCTAGATGCAGGAAAAATGTTTCTGATGTTGGGGGAGTCCAGAACCAGGGGTCATAGTTTAAGAATAAGGGGTAGGCCATTTAGGACTGAGATGTGGAAAAACTTTTTCACACAGAAAGTTGTGATTCTTTGGAATTCTCTGCCACAGAAGGCAGTGGAGGCCAATTCACTGGATGCTTTCAAGAGAGAGTTAGATTTAGCACATAGGGCTAACGGAATCAAGAGATATGGGGAAAAAACAGGAACGGGGTACTGAATTTAGATGATCAGCCATGATCACATTGAATGGCGGTGCTGGCTTGAAGGGCTGAATGACCTAATCCTGCATCTATTTTTCTATGTTTCTTCAAAGTACTCAATAATGTTGGTCAACAAAGACCTAAACACTTGAAAAGGAGACGCAAGGAACTGCAGATGCAGGAATCTGGAACAAAAGCCAAGTGCTGGAGGAACTCAATGTTTAATATAAATTTGGACAGTGATATGGGGGGGAAAGGTTTGGGGGGGGGGGGGTGTGAGCCAAAGACAGACAGTGGCACAGGCCAAAGCTCAGCTCTAAAGCTTGGTTAGCATGGCCAAGTTAGACTGAAGGGCCTGTTTGCTTGCTCCATGGCTCTGTGACAATTCAGCGGTCAGGCAGCGTGTGCGGAAACAGAGCATGGATGATGTTTGCAACAGGGTCTCAACCTGAAACTTCAAGCATGTCCCTGCCTCCACAGATGCTCCACAGATGCTGCCTGATCCACTGAGTTTAGCTTACTTTGTTATTGTGACGTGTAGCGTGCTATCTAATCAAATAAAAAACTATAATGATTACAATCAAGCTGCCCACAGTGTACAGATATAAATTAAAGGGGAGACCATGTCGTGCAAAATAAACTCCGATAAAGTCTGATAAAAGATCATTCAAAGGTCTCCAATGAGGTAGATGGGAGGTCAGGACCGCTCTCTAGTTGGTGAGAGGACGGTTCAGTTGCCTGATAACAGCCAGGAAGAAACTGTCCCTGAGTCTGGAGGTGTGCGTTTTCACACTTCTGTACCTCTTGCCCAATGGGAGAGGGGAGAAGAGGGAGTGACCGGGGTGAGATTGATCCTAGATTATTTTGCTGGCCTTGCCGAGGTAGCGTGAGGTGTAGACGAAGTCAATGGAAGGTGGGCAAATTAACCCTTAAACCTGTACGTGTCTGGGATGTGCAAGGAAACTGGAGCAGGCAGAGGAAACCCATCTGGCCACAGGGAGATCATGCAAACTCCACACGGACAGCTGTTCCCACCCACCTGATTCCCAGGCGGTTCCCCCCCCCTTCCTCACCCCCGCCCTTCCCCACCCCCCGGCCGTTAGCTGACCCACACTGGGGACATTCCCTGCTCCTAACCCCTGATTTGTGAGGTGCTTGCCATCACCAGGAGCCAAGGCACCTCCAGTACTTCGCTGACGTGAATGAGAACAACATCTACACTGTGACGAGCAGAACGATGCACAACTCACCCACTGACTACGGCTTCTGTGTGAAGGTATATTCATGCCGTACATGTGTTCACAGTTGCATGTTTGTATGCACGTGACTGTATAGCATGCTTCCACGTGTGTGTGGACAATGTGTATGTAGGCACGTGTGTGTCTGTGCATGCACACGTGCATGTGTGTGTGTGCATATGTGTGTGTCTGTCTTTGCCTGTGTGTTTGTCTATCTGCGTGTATCTATGTGCGCCTGTGTGTGTGCGTATGTTTGTATGTATCTGTGTGTGTGTGTGTGAACTTAATAATAATAATAATAATAATAATAATATTCATTTATTGTCATTGCAACGAGTACAACGAAATTAAAAAATAGCCAATCCTGACGGTGCGTACAAACATATATGCAATAAATGCAAAAACAAATAAATACATAAATAACATTATATTAAGTACAAGATTTTTTAACGGTGTTGCCTAGTGCAAAGGTAGTGTTCAGTTCTCGTATGGCCCTGGGGTAAAAACTGTTCTTAAGTCTGTTTGTTCGGGATTTGATCGACCTGAAACGTCGACCAGAGGGCAGATGAACAAACAGACGGTGGCCGGGGTGGGATGGATCTTTTATTATTTTGCCTGCTCTACTGAGGCAGCGTAGGCTGAACAGGTGCTCCAGGGAGGGCAGTGAGCAGCCGATGATCTTCTAGGCCGTCGTGATGACCCTCTGAAGGGCCTTCCTGTCCTTTTCTGAGCAGCTGGCATACCATGTGGTTATACAGTATGCCAGCACACTCTCGATGGAGCAGCGATAGAAGGACAACATGAGCTTCTCCTGCAGGTTGGTTTTCCTGAGGATCCTCAGGAAGTGGAGTCTCTGCTGTGCCTTCTTTACTGTGGTGATGGTGTTGGTAGACCAGGTAAGATCCTCTGCGATGTGCGTACCCAGGAACCTGAAAGCGGGTACCCTTTCCACACAGACCCCATTGATGTAGAGTGGGTCGTATTCTACACTGGTTTTTCTAAAGTCAATTATAAGTTCCTTTGTTTTGGAGGAGTTCAGGACCAGATTGTGAGAGTGTACATGTGTGTGAGTGTATGTATGTGCGCACGTGTGTGTGTGCACATGTGTGTATGCGAGCATATGTGTGTACGTGTGTGTGCATGAGCATGTGTGTGTGTGCTTGCGTGCATGTGCGTGCGAGTGTGTGTGAGTGTATGTGTGTCCACACGTGTGTGTCAGTGACAGGCCATGGCCACAGGGTGGCAGAGTTTGCTGGCAGTGCCCGTCCATCTGAAGTCCCTGTGCGGGGACGTTTGTGCCAGCCGGGGAGACGGGCACTGGGGACGGCTGCACCGGCCGGTCTGTCTGCAGGATTCCAGTGGCCAGTGTGTCTGTGTGGGATTCCAGTGGCCGGTCTGTCTGCAGGATTCCAGTGGCCAGTGTGTCTGTGTGGGATTCCAGTGGCCGGTGTGTCTGTGTGGGATTCCAGTGGCCAGTGTGTCTGTGTGGGATTCCAGTGGCCGGTGTGTCTGTGTGGGATTCCAGTGGCCGGTGTGTCTGTGTGGGATTCCAGTGGCCAGTGTGTCTGTGTGGGATTCCAGTGGCCAGTGTGTCTGTGTGGGATTCCAGTGGCCGGTGTGTCTGCAGGATTCCAGTGGCCAGTGTGTCTGTGTGGGATTCCAGTGGCCAGTGTGTCTGCAGGATTCCAGTGGCCAGTGTGTCTGTGTGGGATTCCAGTGGCCAGTGTGTTGGCCACCACTGGCTGGTGTGTATACCGTGATGTATCCCCACTGATGTTAATCCCTCTCTCAGCGACCCCTGCCCTTACTCCCCGTGACCTGTGCCCTTTGAACATTTGCCTGTTCCTTGCCCCCAGGGAGCGGCAGAGAGGGGCTTGGGGCTGCTGTGTTCGGACGATGAGCAGAGTCGCAAGTGCTGGCTGACAACGTTCCGTCTGCTCAAGGTGTGTCCCAGGGCATTAGGGGAGGGCACCTGTAGATGGGCATTAGGGGAGGGCACCTGTAAATGGGCATTAGGGGAGGGCACCTGTAGATGGGCATTAGGGGAGGGCACCTGTAAATGGGCATTAGGGGAGGGCACCTGTAGATGGGCATTAGGGGAGGGCACCTGTAAATGGGCATTAGGGGAGGGCACCTGTAGATGGGCATTAGGGGAGGGCACCTGTAGATGGGGCATTAGCAGAGGGCACCTGCAGATGGGGCATTCGGGGAGGGCACCTGTAGATGGGGCATTAGGGGAGGGCACCTGTAGATGGAGTATTAGGGGAGGGCACCTGTGGATGGGGCATTAGGGGAGGGCACCTGTAGATGGGGCATTAGGGGAGGGCACCTGTAGATGGGGCATTAGGGGAGTGCACCTGTAGATGGGGCATTAGGGGAGGGCACCTGTAAATGGGCATTAGGGGAGGGCACCTGTAGATGGGCATTAGGGGAGGGCAACTGTAAATCTCTGCGTGATTCTCTGTTCCACAGCTGGGGCCACAGCTCTGCCTCAACTACCAGTTATCACAGCAGAAAAAGGCACAGAAATCGTGGGTCGAACCTGTGGTGAGTCAGTCCGCTACACCATAGGCCCAACGACACGGCATCGGCCCCCGACCCCGGCAACCGACCCCGGCAACGGCCCCCGACCCCGGCAACGCCCCCCGACCCCGGCAACAGCCCCTGACCCCGGCAACGCACCCCGGCAACGGCCCCCGACCCCGGGAACGCCCCCCGACCCGGGCAACGGGTTCCGACCCCGGCAACGCCCCCGACCCCGGCAACAACCCCGACCCCAGCAACGACTCCTGACCCCGGCAACGGCCCCCGACCCTGGCAACGGCACCCGACCCCGGCAACGGCACCCGACCCCAGCAACGGCACCCCGGCAACGGCACCCCGGCAATGGCCCCCGACCCTGGCAATGGCCCCCGACCCCAGCAATAACCCCGACCACGACAACGGCCCCTGATCCCAGCAACGGCCCCCCGACCCCGGCAACGGCCCCCGACCCCAGCAACGGCCCCCCGACCCCAGCAACAGCCCCCGACCCCGGCAACGCCCCCCGACCCCGGCAACGGCCCCCGACCCCAACAATGACCCGTGACCCCGACTCCGGTAATGACCCCTGACCCCGGCAACAACCCTAACCCCGGCAACGGCCCCTGACCCAGGCAACGCCTCCCGACCCCAGCAACGACCCCTGACCCCGGCAATGGCCCCTGACCCCGGCAACGGCCCTTGTGACGGCAAGCCGGGGCATCGTGGTAACCCTGGGTGTGGAGGCCGACTGCACTGACCATCTCCCGTTCTCCGTGGCAGGGCCGCGGGCCGGAGACGTGCCTGGTGCCCATGGACTTCTCGGGCTGCACGGGACGGGTGATCGAGAACCCCAGCGAGGCATCGTTGGTGGCGGAGGAGGAGGGGCAAGCCTGGCGGGTACGCACCGCGCTGGACACAGCGGCACGGAACCCTAAACATCCCTCTGGCCTGAGCTGGCAGCCTCACCCCACATCGCTCCCGTACCACCTGGAACTTTCCATCTGCCCGTACCTCCCCCTCAGTGAGAACATCCCAGACACCCCCCCACTGTCCGCCTCTATCCACCTTTGCCAATCGCTCCACTACAGGCCCCTGCTGCTCCACACCAACGCCAGCACACCCCAACTACATCCACATCCTCCACCTCGCTCCCCCATGCGGACGCTGACTGCCAGTGCTTTGTGATCTGCATCAATGAGAAGTGTCAGGACGAGCTGCAGATGCTGGAGTAACACACACAGTGCTGGAGTAACACACACAGTGCTGGAGTAACACACACACACAGTGCTGGAGTAACACACACAGTGCTGGAGTAACACACACACACAGTGCTGGAGTAACACACACACACAGTGCTGGAGTAACACACACAGTGCTGGAGTAACACACACAGTGCTGGAGTAACTCACACACACAGTGCTGGAGTAACACACACAGTGCTGGAGTAACACACACACACACAGTGCTGGAGTAACACACACACACACACACAGTGCTGGAGTAACACACACAGTGCTGGAGTAACACACACACACACAGTGCTGGAGTAACACACACAGTGCTGGAGTAACACACACACACAGTGCTGGAGTAACACACACACACACAGTGCTGGTTAACACACACAGTGCTGGAGTAACACACACACACAGTGCTGGAGTAACACACACACACACAGTGCTGGAGTAACACACACAGTGCTGGAGTAACACACACACACACACACAGTATGCTGGCTTACACTGAAGTGTGGAGTAACACACACACACAGTATGCTGGAGTAACTCAGGTGGCACATTTTGTTTTATGAAAAAGATATAATAGAGAAATGGAGGATATTTAAAGGTGAAATTTTGAGAGTACAGAGTCTTTATGTCCATGTTCGGTGGAAAGGAAAGAATAATAATTTGAAAGAGCCGTGGTTTTCCAGGGAAATTGGACACTTGGTTCGGAAAAAGAGGGAGATATACAATAAATATAAGCGGCAGGGAGTAAATGAGGTTCTTGGGGAATATAAAGAATGTAAAAGATTCCTTTTAAGAAGGAAATTAGAAAAGCGAAAAAAAGATATGAGGTTGCTTTGGCAAGTAATGTAAAAGTAAACCCCAAGGGGTTCTACAGATATGTCAATAGCAAAAGGATAGCGAGGGATAAAATTGGTCCATTAGAGAGTCAGAGTGGACAGCTATGTGCTGAGCCGGAAGAAATGGGGGAGATATTAAACAATTTATTTTCTTCGGTATTCACCGAGGAGAAGGATATTGAATTATGTGAGGTAAGCGAAACAAGTAGAGTAGTGATGGAAATTATGAGGATTAAAGAAGAGGAGGTACGGACACTTTTGAAAAATATAAAAGTGGATAAGTCTCCAGGTCCTGATAGGATATTCCCTAGGACATTGAGGGAAGTTAGTGCAGAAATAGCAGGGGCTATGACGGAAATATTTCAAACGTCATTAGAAACGGGGATGGTGCCGGAAGATTGGCGCATTGCGCATGTTGTGCCTTTGTTTAAAAAAGGTTCTAAAAGTAAACCTAGCAATTATAGACCTGTTAGTTTGACGTCTGTGGTGGGAAAATTAATGGAATAGATACTTGGGCACAATATATATAATTATATGGATAAACAAGGCCTGATTAGAAACAGTCAACATGGATTTGTGCCTGGAAGGTCATGTTTGACTAATCTTCTTGAATTTTTTGAAGAGGTTACCAGGGAAATTGATAAGGGCAAGGCTGTGGATGTTGTCTATATGGACTTCAGTAAGGCATTTGACAAGGTTCCACATGGTAGGTTGATTAAGAAGGTTAAATCGTTGGGTATTAATAGTGAGGTTGCAAGATGGATTCAACAATGGCTGAATGGGAGATACCAGAGGGTAATGGTTGACAACTGTATGTCAGGTTGGAGGCCAGTGTCTAGTGGAGTACCCCAAGGATCTGTGTTGGGTCCACTGTTGTTTGTCATTTACATTAATGATCTGGATGATGGTGTGGCAAATTGGATTAGTAAATATGCAGATGATACTAAGATAGGTGGTGTAGTTAATAACGAAGTAGAGTTTCAAAGTCTACAGAGAGACTTGGGCCTTTTGGAAGGGTGGGCTGAAAGATGGCAGATGGAGTTTAATGCTGATAAGTGTGAGGTGCTGCATTTTGGTAGGACAAATCAAAATAGGACGTACAGGGTAAATGGTAGGGAATTGAGGAATGCAGTGGAACAGAGGGATCTGGGAATAACTGTGCATTGTTCCCTGAAGGTGGAATCTCATGTGGATAGGGTGGTGAAGAAGGCGTTTGGTATGCTTGCCTTTATAAATCAGAGCATCGAATATAGAAGTTGGGATGTAATGTTAAAATTGTACAGGGCATTGGTGAGGCCGAATCTGGAGTATGGCGTGCAGTTCTGGTCGCCAAATTATAGGAAGGATGTCGACAAAATGGAGAGGGTACAGAGGAGATTTACTAGAATGTTGCCTGGGTTTCAGCACTTAAGCTACAGAGAGAGGTTGAACAGGTTGGGTCTTTATTCTTTGGAGCGTAGAAGGTTGAGGGGGGACTTGATAGAGGTTTTTTAAATTTTAAGAGGGACGGACAGAGTTGACGTGGGTAGGCTTTTCCCTTTGAGAGTGGGGAAGATTCCAACAAGGGGACATAGCTTCAGAATTGAGGGACAAAAGTTTAGGGGTAACATGAGGGGTAATTTCTTTACTCAGAGGGTAGTGGCTGTATGGAATGGGCTTCCGGTGGAAGTGGTGGAGGCAGGCTCGATTTCATTATTTAAGAGTAAATTGGATAGGTATATGGATAAGAGGGGATTGGAGGGTTATGGTCTGAGTGCAGGTAGATGAGACTAGGTCAGGGAGAATGGTCGGCGTGGACTGGTAGGGCCGAACGGGCCTGTTTCCGTGCTGTAGTTGTTATATGGTTATATGGAATGCTGGAGTAACGCACACAGTGCTGGAGTAACTCACACACACAGAGTGCTGGAGTAACTCACACACAGAGTGCTGGAGTAACACACAGAGTGCTGGAGTAACACACACACACACAGTGCTGGAGTAACACACACACACACACACAGTGCTGGAGTAACACACACAGAGTGCTGGAGTAACACACAGAGTGCTGGAGTAACTCACACACAGAGTGCTGGAATAACACACAGAGTGCTGGAGTAACACACACACACAGTGCTGGAGTAACTCACACACAGAGTGCTGGAGTAACACACACACACACACACAGTGCTGGAGTAACACACACACACACAGTGCTGGAGTAACTCACACACAGAGTGCTGGAGTAACACACACACACACAGTGCTGGAGTAACACACACACACAGAGTGCTGGAGTAACACACACAGTGCTGGAGTAACACACACACACAGAGTGCTGGAGTAACACACACAGTGCTGGAGTAACTCACACACACACAGTGCTGGAGTAACTCACACACAGAGTGCTGGAGTAACACACACACACACAGTGCTGGAGTAACACACACACACACAGTGCTGGAGTAACACACACACACACACAGTGCTGGAGTAACACACACACACACAGAGTGCTGGAGTAACACACACACACAGAGTGCTGGAGTAACACTCACACACACAGAGTGCTGGAGTAACTCAGCGACTCAATGAGAAGTGCCTGATTCTACAAGCTCATTCAAGGTGTTCCATGGCCACCCAGGGCCAGTGAGGTTGTTTATGGGTAACCGCATTGTCACAATGCCCATTGTATGAGGGACTTTAGCTGCTCAGCACTGCCTCATAAACCTCCTTGCCTTTGACAGCTAATCCTCTATAAATAAAGTCAAGGGCAGGGTTATATTTATAGCCACAGCCACCCTCCAGCACTTGCACACGGACACTCCTGGCCTCAGTCCGTGCAGAGCCTCTGCCATATTGTTACCATCACTGCATCACCCTCCTGTAGTTAAAGACGTCTTTAATGCAATAAATCTGTCTCAAGTCATGGCACTGGGCGACATCAAACACGATGATCAGGCGATCGAGTCACTGATCTCCGCTGCTCTTCACGTCCAGCCATGGCAGGTCTTCCATCCAACCCACTCACGCTGCCTTTTGGTTTCAGCAGAAGAAGGGAGCTCAGCGCCACAGCCTGCCCAGCCTGTACCAGGACCCTGCGCTCAGCACAGGTGGGTCTACCTCTACACACCACACTAGGGCCAGAGTGGGCCGAACCAACAGCAACATCCCTGCACAAATGGGAACTTATTCACACAGCACACCTTCAGTTACAATCTCACCAGCTGTCTGCGTGGAGTTTGCAGGTTCCCTCCGTGACCGGGTGGGATTTTCCCAGGTGTTCCGGTCCCCTCCCTCCTCACAAAGCCACCTGGCTGAGTGAGTTGTAGAATCTGGAGCAAGTGTGCCGCAAACCTAGTGGGATTCATGTAGGACTCTGGCTGCTGAATGGCCAGCATGGAGTCAGTGGGCTGAATGGCCTGTGGCCGCGTGGAATCGACTCCGTGGTCTAGAGGTGCATATGGAGTGCTGGTGGACAAAGCCGAGGTAAACCCACCACCTCCCATCTCTCAGCCACTCCTTAGATGCAGTAGTTCCCTCATCAATGACTCTCCCAAAGCCTTCTGTAACTCTGACACTGCACCAGATATCAGCAGAGCAACCCTCACTGAGAGACCCTCTCTCCCCCCCCCAACCCCCTCTCCCTCCCCTCCAATTCCCCCCCCCCCCCCACCCAACCCCCCCTCTCCCCCCCCCACCCAACCCCCCCTCTCCCCCCACTACCACCATTGGGCCAGTCCGCTAAACTGCTGCTGCCTTCCAAGGAAGGAATTTCATTAAATAAATAGTTATTTTCAACAAAATAAAATCTATGGGGCTTTTCTGATAGCTTGCAAGACCAGGATTACACTACGGTCTTGGTTCCCAGGCTTGTTCATAGATTCGCACTGCAGGGAAACAGGCCCTTCGGCCCAACTCATCCATGCTCACAAGATGTCCCATCTAAGCTAGCCCCATTTGCTCGTCTTTGGCCCATATCCCTCTAAACCTTTCCATCAAATACCTGTCCAAGTACCTTCGAAATGTTGCTTCAACCACTTCATAGAGTCATAGAGTGATACAGTGTGGAAACAGGCCCTTTGTCCCAACTTGCCCACACCGGCCAACATGTCCCATCTACACTAGTCCCACCTGCTCACGTTTGGTCCATATCCCTCCAAACCTGTCCTATCCATGTACCTGTCTAACTGCTTCTTAAACATTGGGATAGTCCCAGCTTCAACTACCTCCTCTGGCAGCTTGTTCCATACACCCACCACCCTTTGTGTGAAAACGTTACCCCTCAGATTCTTGTTAAATAATTTCCTCTTCACCTTAAACCCATGTCCTCTGGTCCTCGATTCACCTATTCTGGCCAAGAGACTCTGTGCATCTACCCGATCTATTCCTTTCATGATTTTGCACACCTCTATAAGATCACCCCTCATCCTCCTGTGCTCCAGGGAATGGATTCCCAGCCTACTCAACCTCTCCCTGTACCCTCTAGTCCTGGCAACATCCTCGTAAATCCTCACTGTAGATTTCCAGCTTGGCAACATCTTTCCCACAGCATGGTGCCCAGAACTGAATACAATACTCCAAATATGGCCTCACCAACGTCATATACAACTGCAACATGACCTCCCAACGTCTAACTCATTCCAAGTCAGGATCATCCAGAGTAATTGAGTCCAAGGAGCAGGAGGCCATTCAGCCCTTCCAAGCCTGTGCTATACGGTTGCTCTGAATCTTAACTCCACTTACTGACTTGTCTTCTGACCCCTTAGCTCTGTGGATAATGAGAGTTTAGAGTAACGAATGCAAAGTAAACTCGGCTGTACTTCTGTACGATGTGATGTGGGTCTCAACAAAGGCCACAGTGCCCGTGAGGCCATTCGGCACAAAGCCAGCCTGTTTCCAACCCCTCCCACTGTCCAGGTGTCCTGGTTCCAGGGTCCAGCGCGAGGGGGGGTGGGTCACTGATGTGAGGGGGGAAGGGGAGGAGGGCCCCAATAACACTCCGATTTGTTGTGGTTCCAGAGGTACACAAGAGCCAAGCTTGGTTTCACGGACGTATCTCGAGGGAAGAGGCCCACAGACTCATTGTCCAGCATGGCCACATTGATGGGTGAGGACACAGCTCTGAGCGCCCGGCTGTACGGGGCTGGTCTAGACCTGTAGCTGAGGCAGGGACAGCAGGATGTTCACCAAGGTCAGAGCACAGGCACCAGCGAAGGCCAAGCCCCCAGGAGGCCAGAACCCCCAGCTCCTTGTTACCATCCTCTCACCCACCTATCACTGCCCCCACTCACTCGCTCCATGTCACACTGTCCAAGTCCCTCCACACCAAGAATGACCTGAAACGTCACCCACCCTCGACCTCCACAAATCCTGCCCGACCAGCTGAATTCAGCTTTGCCTTCTGCTTCAGATTACAGCATCTGCAGACTCTTGTGTCACCAGTGTCAGTCTACTAGTTACCTAGTAACTAGTTACCTTAACCAGCCCCATCTCAGAGAAGACTAGCTGGTTACATGCCGGTGCCAGATTAACCACTCGCCACAAACTGCTGAGATTCTTATACTCCCCCAGCATGGAACTATACTATCCCACCTGCCTGTGTTTGGCCACATCCATCTAAACCTTTCCTATCCATGTACCTGACCAAATGTCTTTTTCAAATGTTAATACAATACCAGCAATGTTGTTACAGTACCTGCTGTACTGGATCCCTGTGTATAGTGTGTTTCTATGCAAACGCCTCTCCCACCTCCTCTGGCAGTTCATCCATATACCCACCACCTCAGTGTGACAAGCTTGCCCAAGGGCCCTCTGTAATTCCTTCCTCTCCTCAAATCCATGCCCTCTAGTTTTAGATGCCACTACCCTATCCCGACACCTCGTGATTTTACAAACCCCCATAAGGTCTCACCCTCCAGTTCTCCGTAACAACCCCCCCCCCCCCCCGTAACTAAAACCCTCCATTACAGCCACCGCTCTTGTGCTACCAAACCCAGTTGTGCCCAGCACCAGTGCCAGTAGGTCGCATCCATGGACTATATTTGGTTCATATTTCAGCTGTGGGAAGGCCATTCATTATTGCATTGGAGAAGGTCCAGAGGAGGTTAACAAGAATGATCCCGGGGAAGATTGGGCTAATGTACGATGAGCGTTGGTCAGTACTGGGCCTGTGCTCGCTGGAGTTCAGAAAGATGAGGGGGGACCTCATTGAAATTTAGTAAATAGTGAGCGGCCTGGATAGAGTGGATGTGGAGAGGATGCTTCCACTAGTGGGAGAGTCTAGGACCAGAGGGTACAGCCTCAGAATTAAAGGACGTACCTTTAGGAAGGAGATGCGGAGGAATTTCTTTAGTCAGAGGGTGGTGAATCTGTGGAACTCATTGCCACAGACGGCTGTGGAGGCCAAGTCAATGGGTAGTTTTAAGATGGAGATTGACAGATTGTTATTTAGTAAGGCTGTCACAGACTATGGGGAGACGGCAGGAGATAGGGGTTGAGAAGGACAGATAGATCAGCCATGATTGAATGGCAGAGCAGACTTGATGGGCCGAATGGTCTGTGACATATGAATGTATTGGTTACCCATACTTGTCTCTGAGGAGATGGTTAGACGCCGTTGTGTAGTCAGTGTGGGGAAGGGGTCAGTGTGGGGTAGGGGTCAGTGTGGGGAAGGGGTCAGTGTGGGGTAGGGGTCAGTGTGGGGAAGGGGTCAGTGTGGGGTAGGGGTCAGTGTGGGGAAGGGGTCAGTGTGGGGAAGGGGTCAGTGTGGGGTAGGGGTCAGTGTGGGGAAGGGGTCAGTGTGGGGAAGGGGTCAGTGTGGGGAAGGGGTCAGTGTGGGGAAGGGGTCAGTGTGGGGAAGGGGACCCCCAGGGTCCCACAGTGGAGTTGTGGTTCCAGGATTTAGACGGTGATGTATTTGCAAGTCAGGATCGTTTCTGAACTGGAGGAGAACGTGCAGGTGATGGTCATTGGCCTTGACGGTGGGGCAGTGGGTCTGGGGTGGTCTTGGCGAGGATGTATCTGTTGTGTTTCTGCCCCCCAGGGTTTTCCTGATGAGGGAGAGCCAGCGGACCCCCAAAAGCTTTGTACTGACCCTGAGTCACCATCACAAGACCAAGCACTTCCTGGTCGCTCCGGTGAGACCATCCACTTGTTCACAGCATGATGCAAGGCCAGTGAGGGTCAGTGTGTGGGTCAGTGTGTGGGTCAGTGTGTGGGTCAGTGTGTGGGTCAGTGTGAGGGTCAGTGTGTGGGTCAGTGTGTGGGTCAGTGTGATGGTCCATGTGTGGGTCAGTGTGAGGGTCAGTGTGTGTGTGTGAGGGTCAGTGTGAGGGTCAGTGTGTGGGTCAGTGTGTGGGTCAGTGTGAGGGTCAGTGTGTGGGTCAGTGTGAGGGTCAGTGTGTGGGTCAGTGTGTGGGTCAGTGTGATGGTCCATGTGTGGGTCAGTGTGAGGGTCAGTGTGAGGGTCAGTGTGTGGGTCAGTGTGTGGGTCAGTGTGTGGGTCAGTGTGATGGTCCATGTGTGGGTCAGTGTGAGGGTCAGTGTGTGGGTCAGTGTGATGGTCCATGTGTGGGTCAGTGTGAGGGTCAGTGTGTGTGTGTGAGGGTCAGTGTGTGGGTCAGTGTGAGGGTCAGTGTGTGGGTCAGTGTGAGGGTCAGTGTGAGGGTCAGTGTGAGGGTCAGTGTGTGTGTGAGGGTCAGTGTGTGGGTCAGTGTGAGGGTCAGTGTGTGGGTCAGTGTGATGGTCCATGTGTGGGTCAGTGTGAGGGTCAGTGTGAGGGTCAGTGTGAGGGTCAGTGTGTGTGTGAGGGTCAGTGTGTGGGTCAGTGTGAGGGTCAGTGTGTGGGTCAGTGTGATGGTCAGTGTGTGGGTCAGTGTGAGGGTCAGTGTGTGGGTCAGTGTGATGGTCCATGTGTGGGTCAGTGTGAGGGTCAGTGTGAGGGTCAGTGTGTGTGTGAGGGTCAGTGTGTGTGTGAGGGTCAGTGTGTGTGTGAGGGTCAGTGTGTGGGTCAGTGTGTGTGTGAGGGTCAGTGTGAGGGTCAGTGTGTGTGAGGGTCCGTGTGTGGGTCAGTGTGAGGGTCAGTGTGGGGGGGTGTGGTCAGTGTGGGGGGGTCAGTGTGGGTGTGTGGTCAGTGTGGGGGGGGTCAGTGTGGGGGGGGTCAGTGTGGGGGGGGGTCAGTGTGGGTGTGTGGTCAGTGTGGGGGTGGTCAGTGTGGGGGTGTGGTCAGTGTGGGGGTGTGGTCAGTGTGGGGGTGTGGTCAGTGTGGGGGGTCAGTGTGGGGGTGTCGTCAGTAGGGGGGTGGTCAGTGTGGGGGTGTGGTCAGTGTGGGAGTGTGGTCAGTGTGGGGGTGCGGTCAGTGTGGGGGTGTGGTCAGTGTGGGGGGTCAGTGTGGGGGTATGGTCAGTGTGGGGGGCGTGTGGTCAGTGTGGGGGTGTGGTCAGTGTGGGGGGTCAGTGTGGGGGTATGGTCAGTGTGGGGGGGGTGTGGTCAGTGTGGGGGTGTGGTCAGTGTGGGGGGTCAGTGTGGGGGGTCAGTGTGGGGGGTCAGTGTGGGGGTATGGTCAGTGTGGGGGGGTGTGGTCAGTGTGGGGGTGTGGTCAGTGTGGGGGGTCAGTGTGGGGGTGTGGTCAGTGTGGGGGGTCAGTGTGGGAGTGTGGTCAGTGTGGGGGGGTCAGTGTGGGAGTGTGGTCAGTGTGGGGGTGTGGTCAGTGTGGGGGGTCAGTGTGGGGGAGGGGGTGTGGTCAGTGTGGGGGTGTGGTCAGTGTGGGGGTGTGGTCAGTGTGGGGGGGTGGTCAGTGTGGGTGTGTGGGTCAGTGTGGGGGTATGGTCAGTGTGGGGGTGTGGTCAGTGTGGGGGTGTGGTCAGTGTGGGGGGTGTGGTCAGTGTGGGGGGGGTGTGGTCAGTGTGGGGGTGTGGTCAGTGTGGGTGTGTGGTCAGTGTGGGGGGGTGTGGTCAGTGTGGGGGGGGGGTGTGGTCAGTGTGGGGGTGTGGTCAGTGTGGGGGTGTGGTCAGTGTGGGGGGGGTCAGTGTGGGGGTGTGGTCAGTGTGGGGGTGTGGTCAGTGTGGGTGTGTGGTCAGTGTGGGGGGGGTGTGGTCAGTGTGGGGGGGGTGTGGTCAGTGTGGGGGTGTGGTCAGTGTGGGGGTGTGGTCAGTGTGGGGGTGTGGTCAGTGTGGGGGTGTGGTCAGTGTGGGGGTGTGGTCAGTGTGGGGGTGTGGTCAGTGTGGGGGGGGGTGTGGTCAGTGTGGGGGTGTGGTCAGTGTGGGTGTGTGGTCAGTGTGGGGGGGGTGTGGTCAGTGTGGGGGGGGGTGTGGTCAGTGTGGGGGTGTGGTCAGTGTGGGGGTGTGGTCAGTGTGGGTCTGAGCCCGTGTGTTTTCTCTCCCCTGGTCAGTGCGAGGAGGACGGTCAGATGTTCTTCACTGTGGACACAGGCCAGACCAGGTTCAGTGACCTGATTCAGCTGGTGGACTTTTACCAGATCAACAGGGGCGCGCTGCCCTGCAGCCTGAAGCACTACTGCACTCGCGTGGCTCTGTAGTGAGGGTGGCTCACACTCACACACACACACAAACACGCGCGCACACACACGCGCGCACATACACACACTCACACACACGCGCACACACACACACACTCACGCACACGCGCACACACACACACTCACACACACGCGCACACACACACACTCTCACACTAACACACGTGCACACACACACACTCACGCACACGCGCACATACACACACTCACACACACGCGCACACACACACACACTCACACTAACACACGTGCACACACACACGCGCACATACACACACTCACTCTCACACTCACACACGCGCACACACACACACTCTCACACTAACACACGTGCACACACACACACTCACGCACACGCGCACATACACACACTCACACACACGCGCACACACACACACACTCACACACACATGCACCCACTCACGCACACGCGCACACACACTCACTCTCACACTCACACACGTGCACACACACACACACACTCACACACATGCACACACTCACGCACACGCGCACACACACACACACTCACACACTCACAGCCAGCCTCCAGCACGGGCCCCACTCTCGCCCCTCGCCGCGCTCTGTGCCGCCGTGAATCATCTCTGGTGATATTTTTGCAGAGATTGTCTATTCCAGGCTGTGGGGCGAGGCCGGGAGAGGGGGGCTCCGCCCGGTACAGCGCTCCACCGACCCCCGCAGGAGAGAGGGGAGAGGGGAGGGGATGGGATGGGGTCACCCTCACCCTCGCCGCCGCTGGCAGCCACTGTGGAGCGATGGTGCCCGACGGGCGGGTCACTCACACACACCCGGGTCACCGAGCCGCGGGGTGCAGGTGTATCACAGGTGTATCACAGGTGTATCACAGGTGTATCACAGGTGTATCTCACCTGCACGGAGCCCGCGGCGAGGATAGGTGGTGTTCAGTCAAGGTGCGATCAGCTTCCCGGCTCCTCAAACAGAGCAGGAGTAGCCCTGGTGCCACAGACAGACACGGAGAGCCGGAGAGACCCAGCGGGTCAGGCAGCATCTCCGCACAGAAGCAACGGGTGACGTTTCGGGTCGAGACCCTCCAGAATCCCCTCACTTTGTGCGGGGCGACCCCTGCCCGGGGGGAGGTGAGGGGGTGGGGGTGGGGAGGTGAGGGACGATAGGCGGAGTGAAAGAGAGTGAGAGAGAGAGAGAGAGAGAGAGAGAGAGAGAGAGTGTGGGGGAGAGAGAGAGAGAGAGTGTGAGTTGTCGAACAGAGTTTATCGTGTAATATAAATGGCAATGTGTTCTCTGGAGCAGAGAATCTCAACGGACCCCCAGTTCGCAGAATCGTAAAACTGCCAAATGTACCGTCTTTATTTTTATAATTTACGCGGAAGGTGAATCTTCAACATAAAGTGGTTCCAGTTTCTGCTCCGACGTTGTTGTTTGTCGCTGTGAGCTGCACATGACCGGGCCCGGGCCACTGGGGGGCGAGCACGGGTCAGGAGTGCGTGTGGGGGACCACCAGCACCGGCCGTCACTGCCCCTCCCACCCCCCCGCTCCCCACCCCCCCGACTCCCCACCCACCCCCCTCCCACTCCCCACCCCCCCCGCTCCCCACCCCCCCCTCCACTCCCCACCCCCACCGCTCCCCAACTCCCCTGCTCCCCACCCCCCCACTCCCACCCACGCTCCCCACCTCCCTGCTCCCCACCCCCCCGCTCCCCACCCCCCCCGCTCCCCACCTCCCTGCTCCCCACCCCCCCACTCCCCACCCACGCTCCCCACCTCCCTGCTCCCCCACCCCCCGCTCCCCACCCCCCCCCGCTCCCCACCTCCCTGCTCCCCACCCCCCCGCTCCCCACCCACCCCCGCTCCCCACCTCCCTGCTACCCCCCTTATTCCCCCCCCTACTCCCCACCCCCCCCTCGTCCCCACCCCCTCTACTCCCCACCCCCCCCCTCCCACTCTCCACCCCCCCCTCCCCACCTCCCTGCTCCCCACCCCCCGCTCCCACCTCCCCACCTCCCCGCTCCCAACCCCCTCTACTCCCCAACCCCCTCTACTCCCCACCCCTCCTCTCTACTCTCCCCACCCCCCTCTACTCCCCACCCACCCCTCGACTCCCCACCCACCCCCGCTCCCACCCTCCCTGCTACCCCCTTATTCCCCCTACTCCCCCACCCCCCCCCTCTCCCCACCCCCTCTACTCCCCACCCCCCGCTCCCCACCCCCCCGCTCCCCACCTCCCTGCTCCCCACCCCCCCACTCCCCACCCCCCCGCTCCCCACCTCCCTGCTCCCCACCCCCACGCTCCCCACCCCCCCCCGCTCCCACCCACGCTCCCCACCCCCCCACTCCCCACCCCCCCTCTACTCCCCACCCACCCCCGCTCCCACATCCCTGCTACCCCCTTATTCCCCCCCCTACTCCCACCCCCCCTCTCCCCACCCCCCTCTACTCCCCACCCCCCTCCACTCTCCACCCCCCCTCCCCACCTCCCTGCTCCCCACCCCCCGCTCCCCACCTCCCCGCTCCCAACCCCCTCGTACTCCCCACCCCCTCTACTCCCCACCCCCCTCTACTCCCCACCCCCCTCTACTCCCCACCCACCCCCCGCTCCCCCACCTCCCTGCTACCCCCTTATTCCCCCCCCTACTCCCCACCCCCCCTCTCCCCACCCCCTCTACTCCCCACCCCCCCGCTCCCACCCCCCCTCTCCCACTCTCCACCCCCCCTCCCCACCCCCCCGCTCCCCACCCCCGCTCCCCACCTCCCCGCTCCCAACCCCCTCTACTCCCCACCCCCTTCCCCTCCTCCCCACTCCCCCTCTACTCCCCCACCCCCTCTACTCCCCACCCCCCTCTACTCCCACCCACCCCCCGCTCCCCACCTCCCTGCTACCCCCTTATTCCCCCCCCTACTCCCCACCCCCCCTCTCCCCACCCCCTCTACTCCCCCACCCTCCCCGCTCCCCACCCCCCCCCTCCACTCTCCACCCCCCCCTCCCACTCTCCACCCCCCTCCCCACCCCCCCCGCTCCCCCACCCCCGCTCCCCACCTCCCCCGCTCCCAACCCCCTCTACTCCCCACCCCCCCTCTACTCCCCCACCCCCTCTACTCCCCACCGCCCCCTACTCCCACCCACTCTACTCCCCACCCCCCCCCGCTCCCCCACCCCCCCCGCTCCCCACCCCCCTGCTACCCCCTACTTCCCACCCCCCCTACTCCCCACCCCCCTCTACTCCCCCCCCTACTCCCGACCCCCCCCCGCTCCCCACCCCCCCCTCTACTCCCCACCCCCCTCTACTCCCCACCCCCCTCTACTCCCCCCTCTACTCCCCACCCCCCCGCTCCCCCACCCACCCTCTACTTCCCCCCCCCCTACTCCCCACCCCCCCTGCTCCCACCCCCCTCTACTCCCCACCCCCCTCTACTCCCCACCCCCCTCTACTCCCACCCCCTCCCCCCTCTACTCCCCCCACCCCCCTCTACTCTCCCCACCCCCCTCTACTCCCCACCCCCCTCTACTCCCCACCCCCCCGCTCCCCACCCCCCCTCTACTCCCCACCCCCCTCTACTCCCCACCCCCTCTACTCCCCACCCCCCCCCTACTCCCCCCACCCCCCGCTTCCCCACACCCCCCTCTACTCCCCCACCCCCCTCTACTCCCCACCCCCCCTCTACTCCCCACCCCCCCCTACTCCCCACCCCCCCCGCTCCCCATCCCCCCGCTCCCCACCCCCTGCTCCCCACCCCCTCTACTCCCCACCCCCCCCGCTCCCCACCCCCCCCCCGCTACCCCCCCTTACTCCCCCCTCTACTCCCCACCCCCCCCTACTCTCCACCCCCCCTACTCCCCACCCCCCCGCTCCCCATCCCCCGCTCCCCACCCCCCTGCTCCCCACCCCCCCCACTCCCCACCCCCTCTACTCCCCACCCCCCCGCTACCCCCTTACTCCCCCCCTACTCCCCACCTCCCCCCTACTCCCCACTGATTCACCACCCTCTGACCAAAGACATTCCTCCTTTCTAAAGGTACGTCCTTTTATTCTGAGGCTGTGCACTCTCGTTCTGGACTCTCTCACTGATGGACAGCTGTCAAACAGAATGACCAACACCAACATGGAGCAACTCAGCGGTCAGCAGAGGCAGAGGTGGACTGGAGATAAGGTCCTGACCAGAAGCATCGTCTGTCTATTTCCCTCCACAGATGCCGCCTGACCTGTTGAGTTGTGCAGCGTTTTGTGTTTTCTATCCAGTTCCATGTGTCGCCATTTACCGGCGGGTTCCCGCGGCTCGTTGTGTTGTGCTGGGCGTGGAGAGGCAGCATCTGTACATTCGAGTGCTCACTGACTGCTCTGACACAATGCGCTGGGACACTGAGGAAGGGGCCACACTGGCACATGAAACACAGCAAGGTGCTGGAGGAGCGCGGTGGGACGGGCAGGTCAATGTGACTCGCTCTCTGTGGACTCCTGTATATCGGCGAGACTAAGCGCTGACCGGGCGATCATTCACTGAACATCTTTGCTCTGTCCCGTCTTGGCCAACATGATCTCCCGGTTGCTGAACACTTTAACCCCCCACCGCTCCCACTCTCCCACTCCCACACTGACCCTTCTGTCCTGGGCCTCTTCCACTGTTAGAGTGAGCACCTCATATTTCGCTTGGCAGCTCACACCCCAGTGGTCTGATCTTGATTTCTCTATTCAGTAACCCTTGCATTCTCTCTCTCTCTCTCTCTCTCTCTCTCTCTCTCTCTCTCTCTCTCTCTCTCCGTCTGTCCCCTCCCCCCCAACCCCTAGTCGTCTGCCGGTTCCACTGTTCGCATCCCAGTATCCCGCTCGTTATCACCTCTTCCCCAACCAACAATGGGCCATTGTGGGCTCCACCCTTCCTTAGTCATCTATTGCGGGCCCGTTTCCAGCCTGCAGCTCCCCCCTCCCCCTCCCTACTTCAGTCTGAAGAAGGGTTCTGACCCGAAATGTCACCCATCCATTTTCTGGAGAGATGCCTCCTGACCCGCTGAGTCACGGCAATACTTCATGTTCACCCTTGCTTACAATCTTCTCACGTTCCTCTGTCCCAAGAATCTCCAAACCTCCTCCATTGCCCCGACCCAGGCCCTCTGTGTCTTCACCAGCCAAGCTCTGGGCTCCAGATCCCTGAAACCCTTTGTCTCCCTCCTCCCACTCCGTCCTGTGACAGGTCCCAGTCTGATGTCTAGACACTGTGGGTGTCTAGACACGGTTATCCCTGGCATGTGTGCCTGTCCTGGGGACACATGTCCCTTACACAGAGATGTCCCAATGCCCAGTGTTGAAGGGGTGGCAGGGTCTGTGGAGTTACTGAGCTGGGCTGGGCAGGTGATGCGGGGAAGGATAGCGGAGATTCGTGAAGCTGTTGACTGTCGGATGGGAGTTGAACCAACAAGTGTGACCAAGAAAGTTTCACTTCCCAATCAATCGCAACAATAATCTAAAATGAGAATCACTAAATTTATCCTGAGATAATTTTACTTAAATGTGAAATAGAATAGCTTCTTGTGCAAAGGTGCCGCGCTGTGGTCGAGCAGTCGGGTAGCACATCTGGTATTGAACATCTGGCCGGACCGCACCGTGCTGAAGCGGCAGTTCATGTTGGGCCGGGCCGTTCCATGCTTGGCCGGGCCGGGCCGTTCCATGTTGGGCCGGGCCGGGCCGTTCCATGCCGGCTGGGAGGTGCCGGGCTGTACCATGCCGGCCGGGCCGTTCCATGCTGGACCGGGCCGGGCCGTTCCATGCCGAGCCGGGCCGGGCCGTACCGCATGGGGTGGTCACTCTTCAGCCGGTCCATCATGGCCACAGCCCTCCCCACCATGGAGAGCATCGACACGGGGCGCTGGCTCCAGAAGGCACCATCTGTCCCCACTGATCCCCACCATCACCTGTCTCACTGCCTGAAGTCCCCACACCACCAGGTTCAGGAACAGCTACTTCCTACAAGCAGCAGGTTCTTGAACCCACCCATAAACCCCAACCCCACCTCAGCCACGGATCACCACACACTTCTTGCACTGCCATTTTTCCATGTTTCTGCACTAAAGTCTTGTACAGTCTTCTTACTTTTAGAAATGTTATGTTTAGTTTCGTTTAGTTTTACATTTTCAAACACACCACGGAAACAGGCCCCTTTTGGCCCACCTAGTTTGCGCCGACCAATGATTACCCGGATACTATCACTATCACACACACTGGGGACAATCTTCAGAAGCCAATTAACCTACAAGGAGTGTGGGAGGAAACCGGAGCACCCGGAGAAAACCCACGCGGTCACGGGGAGAACGTACAAACTCCGTACAGACAGCACCCGTAGTCGGGATCGAACCCGGGTCTCTGGGCGTGTCATTTATATCTAATTGCGAACATATATAATTTGTTATTTGTATGTCTCTGGGTGCCGGTAACGCTGCTGTTGTTTGAGCTGACCCCTCATTGAACTTGTGCACAGCACCGGAACCATGAACTAGACGAGAACGTTACAAAGATCTTCTGGACAATTCCTTACGCCGCTTTATTCCGTCAGTAACTGGCCTCTGCCGACCAACTCTGCCCCCTTCTTCACTAAGTGGTGATCCAGTGCCGCCACGCTCCCAGCTTCCTCTGGCTTCCTCTGGCTTCCTCTGGCTTCACAATTCGCAGCTTCCTTGTCTCACACCTTCTCATCTCTGGCCTTTGTCCAAACACCTGCCTACCAAAGAACCCCCTCACATCCGCCTATTACCCGCTGGACTTTGTCCTGCCACCCCCCCCCCCCCCCCTTCAATCAGTCCGAAGTAGAGTCCCGACCCAATATGTCACCGATCCATGTTCCCCACAGATGCTGCCTGACCCGCTGAGTTACTCCAGCACTCTGTCCTTGTTCGTCCCTCTCCCACATCCCTCTCTCATTACTAACTGACCCCGACGAAGCCTCCAGCAGTCCCGACCCAGCGTGGAATGGGCCAGATTGGTCAGGCGATTCTCACCCCATCGCATCTGAAAGGCCCGGATAGAGTGGATGTGGAGAGGATGTTTCCACTGGCGGGAGAGTCCAAGACCAGAGGGCACAGCCTCGGAATTAAAGGATGAAGAGGAATTTCTTTAGACAGAGGGCGGTGAATCTGTGGAATTCGTTGTCAGAGAACGACGTGGACAATGTCAGTGGATATTGTTCACGCGGAGATTGACAGATTCTGGATCAGTGCGGATGTCAGGGGTTATGGGGAGAAGGCAGAATGGGGTTAGGAGGGAGAGATAGATCAGCTATGGTTGAATGGCGGAATAGACTTGATGGGCCGAGTGACCTCATTCTTCTCGTATCCCTTCTGAACATGACCCTCGCGGCAGGAGGCCTGGATTAACCCCCTCGTGCCCGCAGCGTGAGGGGGAGACTTCTTGTTGTGAGGATCCACTGCTGTTATTTCTGTAAAAGGACGAGCAGATTCTGCACAAAACAATGACTGAAATACAAGTGTCGTGAATTAGCAGCGAGTTGGAAGCTGATGCGTGGGTGAAGTGTTCGAGCGATCGGCTGCGGTTTCTAGGGAATGAGACATTGGCGATGGCCAGCCGGGAGCTTCAAGCTTCAAGCTGCCCGCGGCTCCGTGTCAGCAAACCTCTCTTTCTGCAGTCAATCACCTGCCTTGTTATTGACTCTCTTTGCAGAAGTAACGATGTTCCACCCTGCTCCAGCCCCTCATCGTACCAGTCCCTCACACACCATTCGGCCCATTCAATGGGCTCCGCCATTCAATCATGGCTGATCTCACTCTCCCTCCTAACCCCATTCTCCTGCCTTCTCTCCATAACCTCTGACACCCGCACTAATCAAGAATCTATCTATCTCTGCCTTTAAAAATATCCATTGACTTGGCCTCCACTGCCGTCTGTGACAATGAATTCCACAGATTCACTGCCCTCTGGCTAAAGATATCTGTACACTTGCTAATCGGGGATGTGCTTAGTTATAGAGCACTGGACATCACTGCGCGTTTGCACATGTGCCAATTAAAGCGCATTGGACCATTGACTGAGAACCACATCCTGCAGTTGGCAACACGTGTCCTTGGTTCAGACGGGAGCCAGGGGGCCATGTAACTGTCAACTCTGAAACCAATGCCTTTAACTCTGTTGCAACAAGATAGAGATGGTTATCAGTTTGGACACAGGGTCGAGCCAACCTTCTCTCGAACCAACACTGCGACCCAAGCGCTTCCATCTAGATGTGCTGCATCGCCGTGACCCCTGTGTTTCAGAACCCTGCATTTTCCACGACTCCCCACAGAAATAACTGTTGGTCTTTCAGATCAAGATCAGAAAGATCAAATGTAGAGTTTCAAATATCAGACCGTGCACAGGGAGATCCTTCAGCGTCCAACTGAAATCATTCATTTCCGCAGAACGACGTTGCTATCTTACCTTTGCCCGGGAGATTCTTGCTCCATCAGTCTGGCTTTCCATGAGCCCCAGACAGGTGCCCAGGTGCCCAGGAGATGAACCGTCAGCATTCATGGTTTTGGGAAACTAAACCACAGAGGGAGGAACATCAGTAACTCTCAGACTCAGCACCAGGCTCGGATCGAGTCTCAGGTGCTGTGGGCACCAATGCCCAAGTCTATTTATTGCCAGTCACAGTTCATAACTGGCGATATAAAACTTATGTATGGCTGCAGTAACTGCCGGCGACCGCCCTTAGGGGCCTGAAATGGGGAAACGCGGCAACCCGGAGCAAGCCAGAGGTCCCTGTTCCGGACTGAGACCCCCCTCATTTCCCCGTCTGCTCAGACCATCCTGGCTGCAGCTCCAAGCTCATAAGACATAGGAGTAGAAATAGGCCACTCGGCCCATCACGTCTACTCCGCCATCCAATCATGGCTGATCTATCTCTATCTCAACCCCACTCTCCTGCCTTCTCCCCACAACCCCTGACACCCGCGCTGATCAAGAACCGATCAATCTCTACTTTACAAATACCCAAATGACGGCGTCCACTGCTGCCTGTGGCAATGAATCCGTGATCCACCACTTTGTGGAAATATTTAATCGGAACCTCAGGGGCAACCTTTTTACACAAAGGGCGGCAGTTATGTGCGATGGGCCGCCACGGGAGATAGTTGGGGCAGGTGGGACTAGTGTAGATGGGGCATGTTGGTCGGTGTGGGCAGGTGGGACTAGTGTAGATGGGGCATGTTGGTCGGTGTGGGCAGGTGGGACTAGTGTAGATGGGGCATGTTGGTCGGTGTGGGCAGGTGGGACTAGTGTAGATGGGGCATGTTGGTCCGTGTGGGCAGGTGGGACTAGTGTAGATGGGGCATGTTGGTCCGTGTGGGCAGGTGGGACTAGTGTAGATGGGGCATGTTGGTCGGTGTGGGCAGGTGGGACTAGTGTAGATGGGGCGTGTTGGTCGATGTGGGCGGGTGGGACTAGTGTACATGGGGCATGTTGGTCGGTGTGGGCAGGTGGGACTAGTGTAGATGGGGCATGTTGGTCCGTGTGGGCAGGTGGGACTAGTGTAGATGGGGCATGTTGGTCGGTGTGGGCAGGTGGGACTAGTGTAGATGGGGCGTGTTGGTCGATGTGGGCGGGTGGGACTAGTGTAGATGGGGCATGTTGGTCGGTGTGGGCAGGTGGGACTAGTGTAGATGGGGCATGTTGGTCGGTGTGGGCAGGTGGGACTAGTGTAGATGGGGCATGTTGGTCGGCGTGGGCAAGTTGGGATGATGGGCCTGTTTCCACGCTGTGGCTCTGAGTAAATAGACAATAGACAATAGGTGCAGGAGGAGGCCATTCGGCCCTTCGAGCCCTTCGAGCCAGCACTGCCATTCAATGTGATCATGGCTGATCATTCTCAATCAGTACCCCGTTCCTGCCTTCTCCCCATACCTCATGACTCCGCTATCCTTCAGAGCTCTATCCAGCTCTCTCTTGAATGCATTCAGAGAATTGGCCTCCACTACCTTCTGAGGCAGAGAATTCCACAGATTCACAACTCTCTGACTGAAAAAGTTTTTCCTCATCTCAGTTCTAAATGGCCAACCCCTTATTCTTAAACTGTGGCCCCTTGTTCTGGGCTCCCCCAACATTGGGAACATGTTTCCTGCCTCTAACGTGTCCAACCCCTTAATAATCTTATACGTTTCGATAAGATCTCCTCTCATCCTTCTAAAATCCAGTATATACACGCCTAGTCTCTACAGTCTTTCCTCCTCTTCCCCTGGGAGTCGTGCTCATTGCCCAGACCCCTCGGTCTCACAGGTGCCCTCTGCCCCAGTTTGAACCAGGCCAGACTAGGTGGAACATACAGACTCCCAGAGCACGATGAAGTGATGATGAGTGGTTTTTGCAGCTTTTGCACTGAGACATTATCTGTGTGTTTCCTGCTGACATTCACAGCTCCCATCACTGTCACATTGACCACTAACAACAGCCCCGCACGCTAATTAACCCCACAACTGTGCATTGATCAGGCACCTGGAAAATTGATAAACCACGTATCTCATAAACACTGAGACATGAGAATGTAATATTAATAGATGGGATTAATTAGCAACAGTGAAAATAACTAAGGTTAATAGAGTACACACAGCAGGAACAGGCTCCTGGAACCACAATGTCCATGCTCAACATGATGCCAGGTTCAACTAATCTCTGTCTACATGTGATCCATTACCTTCCATTCCTTGCATATCCATCCATGTGCCAATCGACAAGCCTCAAACACCAACTGTCATGCAGTGTGCCTGGATCACATGCCAGGGATGGTGGTTGATGTGGATATGATTGTGGCATTTAAAAGAGTTTTGGATAGGCACATCGATATGCAGATAATGGAGGGATATAGATCATGTGCAAAGGAGATTAGTTTAACCTGACATCATGTTCAGCACAGGCATTGTGGGCTGTTCTATGCTATGTCTATGTCTCCTGGAACAGTTCCTGACGCAGACAGAAGTATAACTTCAACTGTGAACTATCTCCAATTATTTATTCAAATTACAGCTTAAAATAACTTCTGACAGATGTCGCCTGTTGCTGCAGAGTGTGGGTGGGCAGGCTCTGCTGTCTGGCACAGGTGGGGGTGGGTAGGCTCCACTGTCTGGCACAGGTGAGGGTGGGCAGGGTCTGCCGTCTGGCACAGGTGGGGGTGGGCAGGCTCTGCCGTCTGGCACAGGTGAGGGTGTCTGCTCTGCTGTCTGGCACGGGTGGGGGTGGGCAGGCTCCACTGTCTGGCACAGGTGGGGGTGGGCAGGGTCTGCCGTCTGGCACAGGTGGGGGTGGGAAGGCTCTGCCGTCTGGCACAGGTGGGGGTGGGTAGGCTTCTGCCGTCTGGCACGGGTGGGGATGGGTAGGCTCCGCTGTCTGGCACAGGTGGGGGTGGGTAGGCTCCGCTGTCTGGCACGGGTGGGGGTGGGCAGGCTCCACTGTCTGGCACAGGTGGGGGTGTCTGCTCTGCTGTCTGGCAGAGGGTGGGGTGGGCAGGTACAGGCGCTGTGTAAATAGAATCGCTTGTCACCCACACAGTTAATTCTCAACTAACCCCTGGCCTTGGACATCCCCAGAACTGTCTGCAATCCTCCGCTTCATCTCCCTCACGGCCCTGGTAGACAGTGTGACAGGGTCACTCCCATCTCCCTCATGGCCCCTGGTAGACAGTGTGACAGGGTCACTCCCATCTCCTCACGGCCCCTGGTAGACAGTGTGACAGGGTCACTCCCATCTCCCTCACGGCCCCTGGTAGACAGTGTGACAGGGTCACTCCCATCTCCCTCATGGCCCCTGGTAGACAGTGTGACAGGGTCACTCCCATCTACCTCACGGCCCCTGGTAGACAGTGTGACAGGGTCACTCCCATCTCCCTCACGGCCCCTGGTAGACAGTGTGACAGGGTCACTCCCATCTCCCTCACGGCCCCTGGTAGACAGTGTGACAGGGTCACTCCCATCTCCCTCACGGCGCCCTGGTAGACAGTGTGACTAAGGGTCAGGACAAGTCTAACAACAAAATACAGCCATCTGTGGAGTAGCCACAGATAGATCTGACGGGCCTGTGGGACTCCTAACCCCCTCTGTTTGCCTCTCTTCATAAGGTCATGTTATAGGAGCAGAATAGGCCATTTGGCCCATCAATTCTACTCCGCCATTCAAACATCTCTGATCTATTTTCTCTCAACCCCATTCTCCTGCCTTCTCCCCATAACCCCTGACACCCGTACTAATCAAGAATCTATCTCTGCCTTAAAAATATCCATTGATATTTAATTCTGAGGCTGTGCCCTCTTGGCCAGACTCTCCCACTAGTGGAAACATCCTCTCCACATCCACTCTATCCAGGCCTTTCAATGTTTGGTAAGTTTCAATGAGGTGCCCCTCGTCCTTCTAAACCCCCGTGAGCACAGACCCATGCCGTCAAATGCTCATCATGTTACCCATTCTTTCCTGGGATAATTCTGGTCAACCTCCTCTGGACCCTCTCCAGAGCCAACACATCCTTCCTCAGATATGGGGCCCATGCCATCATTCCTACCCTGCCTTCTCGGTTCCACCTTCCTCTATCCAGCTCCTGTAACCCCCCCACCCCCCCCCCCCCCACTCCTCCCAGATGTCCTCATCTACTGCTCCCACCCTCAAGCTCTCACTCTGAGGTGCAAACCAGAATTCCAGATCTTTTTCATATAACTGTGGACAGCTTGATTATAATCATGCAGTCTTTCTGCTGATTGGATAGCACGCAACAAAAAAGCTTTTCACTGTACCTCGGTACACGTGTCATTAAACTAAACTAATCTAAACAAACCTATATTCATTCAGGGGATGTGGGCTTTACAGACTGAGCCAGCAATTTATTGCCTGCCTCCCAACAGCCCTTGAGGAGGTGGGGGTGAGCTGCCTTCTTGAGCTGCTGCAGTTCCAGAGATGTGGTGCACTGATAGAAACATAGAAACATAGAAACATAGAAAATAGGTGCAGGAGTAGGCCATTCGGCCCTTCGAGCCTGCACCGCCATTCAATATGATCATGGCTGATCATCCAACTCAGTATCCTCTACCTGCCTTCTCTCCATACCCCCTGATCCCTTTAGCCACAAGGGCCACATCTAACTTCCTCTTAAATATAGCCAATGAATTGGCCTCAACTACCTTCTGTGGCAGAGAATTCCACAGATTCACCACTCTCTGTGTGAAAAAACGTTCTCATCTCGGTCCTAAAAGACTTCCCCCTTATCCTTAAACTGTGACCCCTTGTTCTGGACTTCCCCAACATCTGGAACAATCTTCCTGCATCTAGCCTCTCCCCCCCCTCCTCTCTCCCCCCCTCCTCTCCCCCCCCTCCTCTCCCCCCCTCCTCTCCCCCCCCTCCTCTCCCCCCCTCCTCTCCTCCCCCCTCCCCCTCCCCCCTCCTCTCCCCCCCTCCTCTCCCCCCCTCCTCTCCCCCCCCTCCTCTCCCCCCTCCTCTCCCCCCCTCCTCTCCCCCCCCTCCTCTCCCCCCCCTCCTCTCCCCCCCTCCTCTCCCCCCCTCCTCTCCCCCCTCCTCTCCCCCCCCCTCCTCTCCCCCCTCCTCTCCCCCCCTCCTCTCCCCCCCTCCTCCCCCCCCCTCCTCTCCCCCCCTCCTCTCCCCCTCCTCTCGCCCCCCTCCTCTCCCCCCCCTCCTCTCCCCCCCCTCCTCTCCCCCCTCCTCTCCCCCCCCTCCTCTCCCCCCCTCCTCTCCCCCCCCCCTCCTCTCCCCCCTCCTCTCCTCCCCCTCCCCCCTCCTCTCCCCCCCCTCCTCTCCCCCCCTCCTCTCCCCCCCTCCTCTCCCCCCCCTCCTCTCCCCCCCCTCCTCTCCCCCCCTCCCCTCCCCCCCTCCTCTCCCCCCCCTCCTCTCCCCCCTCCTCTCCCCCCCTCCTCCTCTCCAGAAAGGGAGTTCCAGGATTTTGACACAGCGATGGTGAAGGAACGACGACATATTTCCATCAGGATGTTGTGCAGCAACTTGTAGGAGATGGTGCCTGCCCCATGACCTTGTTGCCCTGATAGAAGTGGTGGGTTTGGAACGGAGTTTTGGTGAGTAGATCACACGCTTGATGGAGATGAGGTGGTGTGGCGGAATCTCCAGGCGTCCACTGTGGTTCAAGCTGTCCTTGGCAGCTTCACCGCCAATCAGCCACAGAACGGCACCCCTTGCACTGGTGGGTAAGCCGATAAGGTGGAGATGAGAAAGCCCATACACCGAGATGCTGAGGAGTGTCTGAATAATGGACCAGAGGGCGTTAACAAAATCCATCTCTGATCCCTGGGGAACCGGGCTATCTGAACAATGTCACTACTCTTTACTGGCTTTACCTTGCACTAATCAAGGTGCCTGAAACCCACCCAAACATGGAGAGCAATCCATCACATCCTAGTGCACGGTGGAAAGTCTGTGGGGCTGCCAGAGATGGCCACAACATGTGCGTGTGTGCCTGTGGTGAGTTTCTGGTCAGCAGTGACTGCCAGCAGGGTGGCCGGGCTGGTAACCGCAATGTAACTGCAATGCCAAGGGCACGCCTTTAGACGATCTCCTTTGAGGTGGGTGTTGCCTGACAATCGATACTTGCTGCCGAGCTGACCTTTGCTTGTTGGAAAGTTCCTTGTGCTGTTATTTCTGCATTTTATCATGGCCATTTGATCTGGGCAGATGGATGTTGCACAGTGGCGAGGGGAGATGGTGAACGTCTTGTAATGTTGAGAGGGAGCTCAACTTTCAGCAGATTTCAAACTGCCAACACTGGTATTAACTGCCTCCGTGCTGCACAGAACAGAGCCGAGCCCTGCCACTGCTGTGAGCTGGCGCACGGCCTGGGTTCCCACCTGTAGCCCACCAGGTCCGATCAAAGACTTGGGATTGGGATCAGCCAAGCGTGATCTTGCTCTGCAGGCCACAGCTCCGGTGCTGCAGCCAAGCTCTCTACGTCTCGTCCCAGGGATCCCAATCACACTGTCAGCTCTGTGGCAGAGTTCCCATCTCAGTGACAAACCCGGTGAGCCGCTGCCATGATTCAGTTGCCACAGAAGCTAAGGTCATTTTACAAATTTTATTTTCATCGACAACATACAAAATTATCTGTATCAACCTCACATATCAATAAAACATTAAAAAATATAAAAGAATGATCCCAAAGGAGGGAATTCTCATTGTGTCAAAGCAATCAAAGCACACTCAATGCTTATAAAACAAAGTATATAAAAAAAGTAAATTTACTCTTATCAATCTAGAGTAAAATCTAGAGAAGCAGAAAATATAAAAAGATTCACATTTACATTCACAGTAAAACCGTATTGTTTGGGGAGTTTACACACAACCGCTGTCTATTTTGGACGGATATTTGCTTTCCGGTTTGCCCTGACAGCACTGGACAGGACAGGAGACGTGATCTGTGCAATGTGCCACAGCTCTCTCTTCACTCTCCTCCTCTGACATCGGGACCCACCCAGCAAGGAGCAAGTTCAGGTCAAAACCCTTGGCTAAACTGCACCTACAACAGAAACATGACCTGGCGCAGCGAGACTGGTGCCTTCCTGCTTTTATTCTCATGCAGCACATTTACAATTTGTTCTAAATAAAGAAACATAATTATTCTCAAGAGTTTAATTTTCAATTCATATTTTGGGACCTGGCCAGCATTTATTGCCCATCCCTGCTTGCCCCTTGGGGAGGTGAGGGGTGGGGGGGTGAGGGGTGAGTGAGTGAGGGTGAGGGGTGTGGGGGGGGTGAGGTTGAGGGGAGTGAAGGGGGTGAGGGTGTGGGGATGAGTGAGGGGTGTGGGGGGGTGAGGGTGTGGGGAGTGAGGGTGAGTGAGTGTGTGGGGAGTGAGGGTGAGGGGGGTGAGGGTGAGGAGGGTGTGGGGGGTGAGGGTGAGGAGGGTGAGTGAGTGAGGGTGAGGGGAGTGAGGGTGAGGGGAGTGAGGGGGGTGAGGGTGAGGGGGGTGAGGGTGAGTGAGTGTGTGGGGAGTGAGGGGAGTGAGGGTGTGGGGGGTGAGGGTGAGTGAGTGTGTGGGTAGTGAGGGTGAGGGGTGAGTGCAGTCCTGTGGGGCAGTCCTCTCACTGTGCTGTTGGGGAGGGTCCCTGTGTTCAGACCCAGTGATGGTGAAGGATCGGGCCAACGCTACACGGGTTAACTGAGCAACAATCTGAGCAAACTTCATTGTTATTCAAATGTAAACACGACAGTGAATGTATTTTTCAGCAAGATGAGTTTCTGAGCAGGCTGCAGTCTTTGGAAACCCATGAAATTGTCGTCTGTGCTGTGCTGTGGAGCTCTGTGCTGTGTTGTACTGTACTGTGCTGTGTTGTACTGTACTGTGCTGTGTTGTGCTGTGCTATGTTGTGTTGTGCCGTGCTGTGTTGTACTGTACTGTGCTGTGTTGTACTGTGCTGTGTTGTGTTGTACTGTACCGTGTTGTACTGTACCGTGTTGTACTGTACCGTGTTGTACTGTACCGTGTTGTACTGTACTGTGCTGTGTTGTGCCGTGTTGTGTTGTGTTGTACTGTACCGTGTTGTACTGTGCTGTGTTGTGTTGTACTGTACCGTGTTGTACTGTGCCGTGCTGTGTTGTGCTGTGCTGTGTTGTGTTGTACTGTACCGTGTTGTACTGTGCCGTGCTGTGCTGTGTTGTGCTGTGCTGTGCTGTGCTGTGCTGTGTTGTGCTGTGCTGTGCTGTGCTGTGCTGTGCTGTGCTGTGCTGTGCTGTGTTGTGCTGTGCCGTGCTGTGTTGTGCCGTGCTGTGCTGTGCCGTGCTGTGTTGTGCTGTGCTGTGCTGTGCTGTGCTGTGTTGTGCTGTGCTGTGCTGTGCTGTGTTGTGCCGTGCTGTGCTGTGTTGTGCTGTGCTGTGTTGTGCTGTGCTGTGCTATGTTGTACTGTACTGTACTGTGTTGTGCTGTGCTGTACTGTGCTGTGCTGTGTTGTGCTGTGCTGTGCTGTGCTGTACTGTGCTGTGTTGTGCTGTGCTGTGCTATGTTGTACTGTACTGTACTGTGCTGTGCTGTGCTGTGCTGTGCTGTGTTGTGCTGTGCTGTGCTGTGCTGTGCTGTGCTGTGCTGTGCTGTGTTGTGCTGTGCTGTGCTGTGCTGTACTGTACTGTGCTGTGTTGTGCTGTACTGTACTGTGCTGTGTTGTGCTGTGCTGTGCTGTACTGTGCTGTACTGTGCTGTGTTGTACTGTACTGTACTGTGCTGTGTTGTGCTGTGCTGTGCTGTACTGTGCTGTACTGTGCTGTACTGTGCTGTGCTGTGCTGTGTTGTACTGTACTGTACTGTGCTGTGTTGTGCTGTACTGTGCTGTGCTGTGTTGTGCTGTGCTGTGCTATGTTGTACTGTGCTGTGCTGTGTTGTGCTGTGCTGTGTTGTGCTGTGCTGTACTGTGCTGTGCTGTGTTGTGCTGTGCTGTGCTATGTTGTACTGTACTGTACTGTGCTGTGTTGTGCTGTGCTGTGCTGTGCTGTGTTGTGCTGTGCTGTACTGTGCTGTGCTGTGTTGTGCTGTGCTATGTTGTGTTGTGCCGTGCTGTGTTGTGCTGTGTTGTACTGTACTGTGCTGTGTTGTGCTGTGTTGTGCTGTGCTGTGCTGTGTTGTGCTGTGTTGTGCCGTGCTGTGTTGTGCTGTGTTGTACTGTGCTGTGCTATGCACTGGAGCAGCATAAGAAACGCACAGCTATCAAGACACAGAGGAGTCTGGGCTGCTACTGATTCTGACTACAGTGAAGAATTGAGCAATGTGCTTTCACAATTTGCAAAAACCCTATCCCTACCTTCATAGTAACTGGGGCTGCTGTGTCCTCTGTACATGGCATTGTAAGCATGCAGGGCATTGTAGGCATGCTCACTGTCTGAAGGGAATGCATGGCTTCAGGAATCTCGAGACACTTCACCACTAACTTCCACTGTGAGGCGTGCCAAGTTCAAAGACACCCAGGGAAGTAGGAGACCAGCTGGGCACAGTGGCACAGCACAGTGGCACAGCACAGTGGCACAGCACAGTGGCACAGCACAGTGGCACAGCACAGTGGCACAGCACAGTGGCACAGCACAGTGGCACAGCACAGTGGCACAGCACAGTGGCACAGCACAGATGGCACAGCACAGTGGCACAGCACAGTGGCACAGCACAGATGGCACAGCACAGTGGCACAGCACAGTGGCACAGCACAGATGGCACAGCACAGTGGCACAGCACAGTGGCACAGCACAGATGGCACAGCACAGTGGCACAGCACAGTGGCACAGCACAGTGGCACAGCACAGTGGCACAGCACAGTGGCACAGCACAGTGGCACAGCTGAGGGTAGGCACATGAACAGATGCCCAAATCCGCTTGGGTTGCAATGATGGAAAACAAAAGAACAACAGTCAAAGTCGAACCTTTCCAAGTGTAAGCAATGGGATGCCAATGTAAAGGCAGAACGTAGAACAGTACAGCACAACAGGCCCTTCAGCCCACAATGTTTGTGCCGTACATGATGCCAAGACCAACTCTTATCTGCCTGCACTCATCACGCCATTCCCTGCATATCCATGTGCCTTTTCAAAAGTCTCAAACACCACCATCGTATCTACCCCGGCACCAGACCCCAGGCACCCACTGGACCCAGGCACCCACCAGGCACCCACCAGACCCCAGGCACCCACTGGACCCAGGCACCCACCAGGCACCCACTGGACCCAAGCACCCACTGGACCCAGGCACCCACTGGACCCAAGCACCCACTGGACCCAGGCACCCACTGGACCCCAGGCACCCAACCCCCACTGTGCAAAACCTGCCGCGCACATCTCCTTTAAACTTTCCCCCTCTCACCTTAAACCTATGCCCTCTAATATTTGATTTCTCCACAGTGTTAAACTGTGCTGAAGTCCTTCCTCGTGTAACACTGACGATTTCATTAATGGAAGGAACTCTGGAAGGAACACAGGTCACAAGGGATATCACACAATTAATTGTCCAGATGCAGTTGATACCTGAAAATGACATCTGATATCTTTAAACATGAAGAGATATGCAGGAAAGTGGCAATGAGGTAAAAGGTTAACTATGATGTCACTGGATGGCAGAGAAGCTGTGAGGGGGGGGGCTGAGGTGGGGGGGGGGGGCTGAGGTGGGGGGGGGGGGCTGAGGTGGGGGGGGCTGAGGTGGGGGGGGCTGAGGTGGGGGGGGCTGAGGTGGGGGGGGGGGGGGGCTGAGGTGGGGGGGGGGGGCTGTATGGCCTCTTCCTGCTTCTAACAATATGAGTGATTTTTCATATAATCCCAGTGTTAGAAAGATTTGAATTTATTTGAGTTTTTAACTTGCTTGAAGTGAACTGGGAAATAAAAGTACTTTGACAGTGTGTCCTTTAACTTCCCCTTCTTCCCTGCAACACGTTGAGATGTTATCTAAAATCTTGTTAGCATCACCCAGCAATACTCTGTAAACATTATGATGCTGTAGGTCAGAAAGGAAAACAAATAATTCCATTGTTCGCGTGTTCCCTTTGGAGGCAATGCAAACGCTGACACCAGGCCATATCTGGCTTGTCTAATGTAGTTAAAGTAAATACTAATGAGCTCAATGATTAATCCAATCACAAAAAATACTTGCAGCTATTCTTAAAATATTTGAGCTAAATGATCAGGGAGCAGGATATAATACGATGAGGTGATATCTCTGCAGCAAACATCCTGCATGAGGAGTTGGTTCTGACATTGTCCCGTACAATATAAGGCCAGCTGGGACTAGGGAGGTTGCAGGGAGAAGCAGGAGGATGGACAATGAAAGGCAATCAACATATTTCTTTGATGTCAACCATTCTCTGTTGATGTTTCTCCTTGGCGATGGTGGAAGTGATGACAAATGGCATTCCACTGCACATGTGCGGTCTGCACAGGACAACTGTGGAATGTCGGCCTATCCTCCTGAACTACAGTGCTGGACAGTGACAGGTAACTGTAAGATCACTCTTGGTTTAAGGGCATGAAGTGTTGGAGGAAGTTCTTATCAAAGGGTGGCACGCTGGCACAGCTGGTAGAGTTGCTGCCTCACAGTGCCAGAGACATAGAAAAATAGGTGGAGGAGTAGGCCATTTGGCCCTTCAAGCCAGCACCGCCATTCAATATGATCATGGCTGATCATCTAAAATCAGTACCCCGTTCCTGCTTTTTCCCCATATCCCTTGATTCCGTTAGCCCTATGAGCTAAATCGAACTCTCTCTTGAATACATCCAGTGAATTGGCCTCTATTGCATTCTGTGGCAGAGAATTCCACAGATTCACAACTCTCTGGGTGAAGAAGTTTTTCCTAATCTCAGTCGTGAATGGCCGACCTCTTATTCTTAAACTGTGATCCCTGGTTCTGGATTCCCCCAACATCGGGAAAAAATTTCCTGCATCTAGCCTGTCCAATTCTTTAAGAATTTTATTTGTTTCTATAAGATCCCCTCTCATCCTCAGGATTTGAGGATAGGCGTAAAGAGGTCCTTCTGCAGTTGTACAGGGCCCTGGTTGGATCACATCTGGAGTACTGTGTGCAGTTTTGGTCTCCTAATTAGAGGAAGGATATCCTTGTTATTGAGGCAGTGCAGCGTAGGTTCACGAGGTTAATCCCTGGAATGGCGGGACTGTCATATGAAGAAAGATTGGAAAGACTGGGCCTGTATTCACTGGAATTTAGAAGGATGAGAGGGGATCTTATAGAAACGTATAAAATTATAAAAGGACTGGACAAGCTAGATGCAGGAAAAATATTCCCAATGTTGGGGGAGTCCAGAACCAGGGGCCACAGTCTAAGAATAAAGGGGAGGCCATTTAAAACTGAGATGAGAACAAACGTTTTCACCCAGAGAGTTGTGAATTTGTGGAATTCTCTGCCACAGAGGGCCGTGGAGGCCAATTCACTGGACTATGTCCACAACTCTCTGCAATTTCTTGAGGTCCTGGATGTAGCATACTGTGATGTATCCCGATAAAATGCTAGCGGAATCAAAGGATATGGGGAGAAGGCAGGCAAGGGTCACTGTCTGTGGATGATCAGGCATGATCACAATGAATGGCAGTGCTGGCTCGAAGGCCAAATGGCCTCCTCCTGCACCTATTTTCTATGTTTCTATGTCTATGTTCCTATCCTTCTAAATTGCAGTGAATACAAGCCCAGTGGACCCACTCTTTCATGTCAGACCCAGGTTCAGTACAAACCGCAGGTGCTGTCTGTATAGAGTTCACATGTTCTCCCTGTGACCCTGTGGGGTTCCTCCGGGTGCTCTGATTTCCTCCTACAACCCAAAGATGTGTGGGTTTAAGTTATTTGGAGTAAATATCACCAGCAATTTGTCCTGGACCGGCCATATCGAAAAAAAATGCCTCTACTTCCTTAGAAGGCTTAGGAAGTTCGACATGTCTCCAACAACCCTTGCCAACTACAGAAAGTATAGAAAGCATTTTATCAGGATACTTCACAGTATGGCTTGGAAACTGCTCCATACAAGACCTCAAGAAATTGCAGAGAGATGTGGACATAGTCCAGACCAATGCGCAAACCAACCTTCCTTCCATTGACTCCATCTACACCTCACGCTGCCTCAGCAAGGCCAGCAGCCTAGACCATCACACAAACCAACCTCCCTTCCATTGACTCCATCTACACCTCACGCTGCCTCGGCAAGGCCAGCAGCATAATCTAGTTCTAGTCTCACCCCGGCCACTCCCTCTTCTCCCCTCTCCCATCGGAAAACGCACACCTCCAGATTCAGGGACAGTTTCTTCCCGGCTGTTATCAGGCAACTGAACCGTCCTCTCACCAACTAACGAGCAGTGCTGACCTCCCAACTACCTCATTGGTAACCCTCGGGCTACCTTTAATCAGACTTACTGGACTTTATCTTGCACTAAAAGTTATTCCCTTTATCCTGTATCTGGACACTGTAGACGGCTTGATTGTAATCATGTGCAGTCGTTCCCCTGACTGGAGAACACGCATCAATAACGCTTTTCACTGTACCTTAACACATGTGACAATAATAACCTAAACCAATTAGCCTCTGTAAATTGCCTCTAATTTGACGTGAAACTGGGCTAAAATAGAAATAGTATGAATGGTTGATCAATGGTCAGCCTAGACTCAGTGGGCCAAATGGCCTGCTTCCATGTTCCATCTCTAAACTAAACACGAGTTCTGAACTATGGAATACCCTGAAATTTTAGTCTAATTTAAATTCGAGAAACAGAATTAAAACAATTTGTAAGAACAGCAATTGAGGTACAGGTTTCATGAAGGAAATTAGTCTTTCTAAAGACCAAATTAACAGTAACTGGTGCAGTGGAGGTATGTCCAAGAGCCTGTCTGGCTGTGTCAGTATCAGCGCTCCACTCACAGAGGGCCGGCCATCTGTGCTCGCACGAGAGGCAAATGTAGACTGGCAACATAATGTCTGCTGCTCGTAGTATTAACGGTAAGAGTCTTCAGTCCCCCAACCCGCAAGGAAGCCTGAGAGAAGATCTTCGCCAGAACTTCACAGAGTCCAGAACAGTGAAGATCAAATGTTGAAGCTGGTACTTCATAATTGGAAGAAACGTGGTCCGATATCTGTGCCTGGAGGATAATGTGCAGCTAGCTAGGTACAGTCCTTCATGGTTGCTCAAACGTTGCACGCTGTTCTTTCCTGCTGTAAGGTAATGCTGCCAAGTTCTCCAGGTTAGCCATTGCCATTTGTGTCACAGTACCAGGCCTCACTAAGGCACTGAAATGGAGCATTAAGTATAAAAGCTAAGCTTGAGTTCTAAATATATATTTTGGTCCCTGGGTGGAATCTGAATGCTGCAGCTTATTTTCTGCAGTAACCATGTTCCCCTCGTGCTATATGTGAGGAGAACTCATATCTGTCACGACTACGGTACCCACACACATTACATTCAAATGGATCACGGAACCCGTGGCAACCCATGTGTATCGTGAACATAACGTAATCCAGGTACAGCACTCGGCAGTGGTCACACTTGTACACTCTGACCTGCTCACCCTCGTTGGTCATAACTTTGAGCATCTCTTGGCCTGACCCTGTGGCTGCCTTCACAATGTCAAATGGTTTGGGATTCTCTTTGGCTGCAGCCAGGCCGTTTCTGAAGCGGGGTTGCATCATGTGGTGCTGCAGGTAGGCCTGACCCTCATGGTTGCTCTCTGTGTCTGTGGAGTCCTGGCAACTGTTGCTGGGCGAGCCTCTTCTCTCCAACTTTGCTTTCACCTGCGAGCCGCTGTTGTCTATGGCTGCTCCCCTTGGGTGACCATTAGAGGCGTTGGAGCGTGTGAGGGAGAGTGGGTAAAGGCTGCTGATGACAGACACCATCTCTGCAGTGGGAGCAGGAGGTGTCTGGACAAGGGGCCGCAACGACTCTGCCCCCAGGTAGGAGATGGCATTGTTGATCGCTTGGTCCATGAAGCGTGTCGGCATCATTTCACCCTCTTTCTCATAAGATGGAGCTGACGAGTATTGCAGGTCTGCGTAGCCCAGGCAGAACTGCTTCTCACCTGTGTGAGCAAGAATAACAACGTTACTTTAGTTCATAACATGGGCTGTGCAAGTCCAGTCCTGCAGCATGCTCTAACACACAGCGTGCACCAGCAGGGGATTTAAAGCAGCTATGCAGGGAATGCAGTTTTTGGGCAGTGCTGGGTGTAAACTGGAAGAACAAATGAAATGAAATGTAGTGGAGAACTAGATGAACATGTGCAGGGAGTGTGGAGGGGCAACAGTTCTGCCAGCTGTCAGCCGGGCTACTTACTGGCATCTGACACGCCAGTGGGGGGAGATATCGTGCACCACTTCACAAAGGCTTCAGCCCAGACCTAGTGTGGTGACAGTTTCCATTCCACACACACCCTCAGGCACAGATGATGCATTTACACTCACATGTTTTACTGTACATAAAGAAAAATTATTTAAAATGTGAGCAATAGTTTGTAACATTGAGAACAAAGAGCATGAAACTGAGACTATCACATCAGTAACTAAAATAAGTCTTCTTGGTATCTTCACTTTATTAATTTCCTGCTTTGTACAAATGTCACTTGCAGGAACAATTTCCATTTGGCTTGGAATTATTCCAATGTTCAATTGATTAATTGACTTTAAACCCAAGTTTATCTTTTTTAACTCTTTATGTTGTCGGACACAGAGCCCTCTTCCTGTCCCTGCACTGGTGGTCAGAGTTCCATGCCTTGCCTCCATGTTCCTGCGCTGGTGGTCAGAGTTCCATGCCTTGCCTCCATGTTCCTGCGCTGGTGGTCAGAGTTCCATGCCTTGCCTCCTGTGCCTGCACTGGTGGTCGGCGTTCAGTGCCTTGCCTCCTGTGCCTGCACTGGTGGTCGGCGTTCAGTGCCTTGCCTCCTGTGACTGCATTGGTGGTCAGGGTTCAGTGCCTTGCCTCCTGTGACTGCATTGGTGGTCAGGGTTCAGTGCCTTGCCTCCTGTGACTGCATTGGTGGTCAGGGTTCAGTGCCTTGCCCTTGCCTCCTGTGCCTGCACTGGTGGTCAGGGTTCAGTGCCTTGCCTCCTATGCCTGTGCTGGTGGTCAGGGTTCAGTGCCTTGCCTCCTGTGCCTGCACTGGTGGTCAGGGTTCAGTGCCTTGCCTCCTGTGCCTGCGCTGGTGGTCGGCGTTCAGTGCCTTGCCTCCTATGCCTGTGCTGGTGGTCAGGGTTCAGTGCCTTGCCTCCTGTGCCTGCACTGGTGGTCAGGGTTCAGTGCCTTGCCTCCTGTGCCTGCACTGGTGGTCGGCGTTCAGTGCCTTGCCTCCTGTGACTGCATTGGTGGTCAGGGTTCAGTGCCTTGCCCTTGCCTCCTGTGCCTGTGCTGGTGGTCAGGGTTCAGTGCCTTGCCTCCTATGCCTGTGCTGGTGGTCAGGGTTCAGTGCCTTGCCTCCTGTGCCTGCGCTGGTGGTCAGGGTTCAGTGCCTTGCCTCCTATGCCTGCGCTGGTGGTCAGGGTTCAGTGTTTTGCCTCCTGTGCCTGCGCTGGTGGTCGGCGTTCAGTGCCTTGCCTCCTATGCCTGCAGCAGCTGCCTGTGTAATCCACAGCCCACAAAGAGCTGCACTTGCAGGCTCGGGGGTGAAAAACTGAACTGAAATGTCACAGCATGAGCTGGCTGTGGGTGACAACCACTGGAGCTTCACACTCCTTACCAGAAACTGTTCCACTGTTACACATGGACTTGACAACACTTACAGCAGCTTTTGAACTGGGCATACAGGTGTTCAGTAAAGCTGTGTGAATGTTCCTATGGAACAATGCTGATGAAAAATTTATCATTTAGATTTTGCATGTAAGACAAACTTGCAATTGCAACACTAACAATTATGCGGTGATCAATGAAAACTTCAAAGACAATATAGCAGAGAATGGAGCTATGAGCATAGAACATGGCATAGTGGGCTGCTCTGGAAGGTTTAGATTGCATGAGATCCATGGAGAGATAGCCAACTGGATAGAGAATTGGTTTCATTCTTTGCTATAGGAAAGATGTTGTTAAGCTGCAATGTGTGCAGAGAAGATCTATGAAGATGTTGCCAGGACTTGAGGGGTTTGGCAGGCTAGGACTTTATTCCTTGGAGTGCAGGAAGCTGGGGTGATCATATAGAGATCACGAGGGTGGTAGATAGGGAGAATGTACAGAGTATTTTGCCCAGGGAAGGGGAATCAAGAACCAGAGGACATATGTTTAAGGTGAGAAGCTTGATGGGAATTTATTTTTCACAGAGAGGGTGGTGGGTGTATGGAACGAGCTGCCAGAGGTGGTAGTAGAGGCAGGTACTATAACAACATTTAAAAGACATTTGGACAAGTACATGGATAATAAAGGTTTAGAGGGATATGGGCCAAACGTGAGCACATGGGAGCAGAGTAGATGTGCAGGTTGGGCCGCAGGGCCTGTTTCCGTGTCGTGTGACCCTATCAACACAGAACAGCACAGACCAGTTACAGGCTCTTTGGCCCACAATATCTGTGCCAAACCAAATCTTTTTTGCTTACAAATGATCCATAACCATTCCCTGCATATCCATACGCCTATCCAAAAGTCTCTTAAACAACATGATCTTCTGTACTCAATGTGTCTGTCCAACCTCTCCCTGTAGCTAATGCCTCCTAATCCAGGCAGCGTTCTGGTAAACCTCCTCTCCACCCTCTCCCTGTAGCTGGAACCCTCTAATCCAACCTCTCCCTGTAGCTGGAACCCTCTAATCCAACCTCTCCCTGTAGCTGGAACCCTCTAATCCAACCTCTCCCTGTAGCTGGAACCCTCTAATCCACCCTCTCCCTGTAGCTGGAACCCTCTAATCCAGGCAGTGTTCTGGTACACCTTCTTTGTCCCTCTCCAAAGCCTCCACATCCTACCAGTAATGGGTGACCGGGAATGTAATACTCCAAATGCAGCCTAACGAAAGTCATACAAATCTGCATCTTGACTTCCTGATTCTTATACTCAGTGCCCTGAACCATGAAGGCAAGCAGGCTATCTGGCTTCTGTGCCACTCTATCTACTTGTGTTGCCACTTTCAGGGGATTATGGCTTCACCTCAAGATCTCTCTGCACTTCAATGCTGTTAAGGGTCATGTCATTCATTGTATATTTTCACCTGACATTTGACCTCCCAAAGTGCGATGCCTGACACTCGCTCGGATTAAACTCCATCTCCCATTTCTCCGCCCATTGCTGTAGGTAATCATCTCCCATTTCTCCGCCCATTGCTGTAGCTGATTCATACACCACCGTGTACTGTGACAGTCTCCTCACAGTCTGTGGCCCCAGCAAACTTACACCAACTTATTTACATCCAATTACTTCATGCATATCACAACCAGCAGAAGTCCCAGCACAGATCCCTGCAGAACTCTACCGCTCACACACCTCCAGCCTGAACTTTGTCTTGTGCTCCTTGGCTCATCTTTAATGAGGAGACAGGAAACAACAAAATACAATTGGGATTCAGATGATATGCTTGTTCCGCTGACCTTGGTTATCCTGCACTACGTTTCCAAATGTGTGAGTGCATGTTTATAAAAATAGCTCTCTGCTGCAATGACTAATAGTCCAAAGAAGGCTTTATGGGTGTCACCACTAAAATAGCAACAATGCTCACAGATTGTAGGCACATATACCTCCTCTGTAGCAAAGTTTATTCCATGACAAAATCTATCTCAAACACAGACAGAATTACAGACAGACTCCACTTGAAAGTAGCCTGTGACCAGTGGCACGAAGTGTGAACAGGTCTGAACAGAGGGGCCATCAAGGTAGGAGTGATGCAGGCAGGAGGGCGGTCTGTGAGCTACAGAGGAGCAGGGAGTGGGTCAGTGTCCCGGCTAGGACAGGATTGATGCAAAAAGCAATGCAACTGTAGGCATGGTAATGGCTGCCATTGTCAGTTACAAAACTAGGCACGCCATGGGTTCTCTGTATAACTTCAGCTGGGCACCAAGCTGTTCAAAGTAGGCTTACTTTATTTTGTCTGTGCCTTTATCACAGGCAGAGCATGCAATGGGCTTCAGGTGATTGGGTCACTTACAGTGGCAGGGTCTGGCTTTGCTCCATTTACGTAGCTGATACACTCAATTGATAATTGACCCCAACTAGGTTGGGAACGGCACAGGAACCGGCTCCTCTGCCAACAGGTTGCCCTGCCACCTGCCTGGAAGCTTTCATGTTTTATGAAGAGAGCACTCTTTAGAGGGACTGTGAAGTAAATGGTGGGGGAGATGTAAGTGAAAGAGGAAAGAGGACTGGCCCTGCTGAGAATTCTATGTGATCGTATGGCTAATATGTGGGTCTGTGGAAACTTTCAGCCAAATCTGTGTGTGGATAATGGGGTGGGTCTCAGTCCCACAGTCAGGGAAACTTTACCGAACAGGGTGCGAGATGACTCACTTTTAGAAATAATCACGTGCCTCATGCACTTTTGAACTCAACGTGAAAAGCAGGATTTCATTTTGACACTTAAAATGATCAAGAAATAAATTTAGATTTAGATTCTGATGGAGCATCAGGTTCAGAAGCCTTGGTGTGCACCAGCATTGCTGCAATGTTGCCAGACGATACCACAGTATCATAAACGTTGTAGAGACTACAGCGCACTCTTGCACAAATAGCAATATGCCCTTTTATTTCTTGGGGCTGTAGAATGTAGTTGCACTGTGAGGCCGGGCCACTGAGGTACAACCCAGCATCCCACTGCCTCGAGGTCACTCTTCCCAGCTGGCTGAGGGGCTCCAGTGACAGAACATTACAGACGGGGGTAAAGTACAAGGGTCAGAGTGCTAACAATGCAGGTATTATGTTCCTGTGTACACTGCAACTTTCCTACAGCAATGCTTTGTGTGACTGCTTTTATATCTTTATCTCTCTCTCTCTCTCCCTCAGATTTGGCCAAGTTCAGATTTGTACTTGAACACACCAGCAGCTTGCAGAATGCCGGCCGGCGTTAGAGCAGCAGCAAATGGAATGAAGAGACCTCTGAGGCTAGAAAAACATTCAAAAAGCTTTCATCTGACAGGGCAATAAAATGGACTCCAGCAAGAACTGTTTATTATCCCTTTCAAAATGCATCATCTTGGAAACCAGAGTGTGAACAGGTTCAGACTGGGAAAATAAAATATTGCTGGGAGACCCTGCACTTGGGCTGATGGAAGAATTCTTTTGAAAAGGACAACAGTCCAGAAGATGATGAATGCATGAATCTTCAGATCTTGGATCCTTCTGGGGACTAGGAGGTATTCATGCCAAGTCATGGAGTCAAACAGCATAGGAACAGATCCTTTGACCCAATTTGCCCATGCCAACACGATGCCCCATCTACACTATTCCCACCTGCCGGCATTTGGCCCATTTCCCTGTAAACCGTTCCAATGTGCGTACCTGTCGAAATGACTTTTAAATGTTGTTACTCTATCTGCCTCAACCACACTCCCTGGTAGCCACCACCCTCTGTGTGAGGTGGGATGGGGTTGATCAACGCATGTTATAAATGGTTGCTGAAGGTATGGAATTGGTAAATGAAATCATCCTCTCCTGCAATCTTCTCTGGCATTTAGTCAGCCATGAACACCACTTCTGTCTTCAACCAGTGTTCTTTTAAAAAAAAAAGTCTACCTTGTGATTGAACAATGCCGTATTAACCATTTTTAGATGGTGTTCATTGGCAATTTACAAGTACTTTAAACTAAAATTCTCATTAACTTCTGCTTAAATTTAAATGTAATCTTGCCTCACATCTGGTTTGTAGGGAGTTCTAAGACTGAACCAACCTTTCAGCGTTTAGAAGGTGATACGATGTAACTGGAACTTACAAGATCCTGAAAGAAGGGAGGATGAGACTCCTGAACTGGGGACTGTCTCGGCCCGAGGGATGCACATTCAGGACCAAGAAAAGTCATTTCTTTACCCATAGGGTAGTGAATCATTGCAACCTTTTACACTAGAATGCTCTCAGTACTCAATTATTGAGCACATTGGAGAATGAAACAGAGTTAGACACAGCAGGGAATTGAGTGACTATAGGGATTGGACAGGAAATTAGAGCTGATGCAGAGGATTATTTACGAGCAGAAGAGGTTCTGATAGAGATGAATGAATCCATCTACTATTTATACACTCACCCCACGTTCAGTGTCCTTTATCAGATGACACTTTACAGGTTCTCCTGGGCTTCCCTCTCTCATGGACCTCCCCTATAGATTTGCCCATCCTCCTCACAACCCCCATGACAACCCCACCCACAACTCAAATCTATTTTTATATCTAACCTTTCATAGTTCTGGTGAAAGGTCAACCCTCTCCACAGACGCTGCCTGCCTTGCCTTTTTCACGGTGTTTTGCTTTCCCAGTGTGCATCTCACATTTCCTCCTTGATCTGATATTCCTTTTCCTTTCTTCCTGCATCTCTTTCAATTTCCATTTCTGCCAGAGGAATATCCAATTAAAAAAAGTCTTCATCTCCCTCTCTCACCTGTCACCACCGCCACCTGTATTATTCAGTCTTGTATAGTTTCCACACTGTCAAAGACATCAATTCCATCTCTTCTCTCCTCCCCTTCCCAGTCTCTGCCAGGTAAAGCATGTTTTATTTCTAACATTTTTCATCAACTCTTTCTCTTTCTACATGTGACTTGTTGAGCAATGTTTTTGTATATTTTTAGTTTTAGTTACATAGGTGACATTTAACAATGTTTTGTTTCAATTTATTCCTAGAAACTAAAATGGACACTGCCTGATTGAGATGTGAATGCAGTACAGGTTTATGTAATGGCCCAATCTGAACGTGGGTTTATGTAATGGCCCAATCTGAATGTGGGTTTATGTAATGGCCCAATCTGAATGCAGTCCAGGTTTATGTAATGGCCCAATCTGAACGTGGGTTTATGTAATGGCCCAATCTGAATGCAGTCCAGGTTTATGTAATGGCCCAATCTGAACGTGGGTTTATGCAATGGCCCAATCTGAATGCAGCCAGCCCACTTTGCTGTCATGGAGTTCTGATTCCAGCAGGATGATGCTGTTTGATCAGCAGCAGCCGGGCTCCAGCAGGATGATAATGGATTCACAGAAACATGCCGATCCTGGCAGCTGCCCAGTGGATTTCCTCAGGGTCACATTGTAGTCAGAACCTGCCTCTGATGCCACAATATTGCAGATGGATGTTGCTGGGAATGAATGTTGGACAGAGATCCAATGTTTTCTTTTTGAGAATAGGAACTCCATGGCAAGCCTGTTCTGGGTAGGTACATGCGACTGGGACGTTGTAGCCATTACAGAAACCTGGTAACAAGAGGGGCAGGACTGGCAGCTCAATGTTCCAGGGTTCAGGAGAGACAGTGGGGTAAAAGAGGAGGGGGTGTTGCATTACTGATTGAGGAGAATATCATGGCAGTGACATTCTCTTTTATCCCACTGTCTCTCCGCAACCCTGGAACATTACTGATAATTCGTTTAGTGAGGCTAGTTGGGTGGAGTTAAGAAAGGGATAATCACCTTGTTGGGGTGTATCACAGGCTCCCTAAATTGACAACAGGAATTAGAAAAGCAATGTGCCAGGAGATTGCAGGCAGATGCAGGGCTAATGGTGGCAGTGTGAACTATGAGGAAGATGCTATGAGGTTGCAGGGTGACTTGGACAGGTTGTGTGAGTGGGCAGATGCATGGCTAATAAGGATGTTGTAGTAGGAGATTTTTAACTTTTCCAATATTGACTGGGAGTTTCATAGTGCAAAAGGTTTAGAGGCAGAATTGGTCAAATGTGTTCAGGAAAGTTTCTTCTGGCAATATGCAGAGGGCCCCAAGGCAACACTGGATCTTGTCTTGCGAAACTGGGAGGTGCAAGTGGATGAAGTGTTCGTGGATAAACCTTTTGGGACCAGCGGCCACTGTTATATTAGGTTTAAGATAGTTATGGATAGAGGCAGAGTGAAATTCTAAACTGGTGCAAAGCCAACTTTGAGGGTATTAGACAGGAACTCGCTCACGTTGATTGAAACAGAATGTTTGAAGGTGAAGCAACATCAGGAAAGTGCGTTGTTTTTAGAAGTGTGCTGATATTCCTGTTAGAGTGAAAGGCAAGGCAGGTGACCTAAGGAAGTTTGGATGACAGAGAAATCGAGACTCTGGACAAGACAAAGAAGGAGGCATAGGGCAAGTATAAGCAGCTGGGATCAAGTGTATCCCTGGAGGAGTTTTGGGAACTGAGGTGCAAGCTAAAAAAGAAAACCAGGAGGCCAAAAATGGGAAAGGAGATAGCTCTGGCAGATAACATTGAGGATAATCCCAAGAGGTTTTATGTATATAAAGGGACAAAGGTTAACCAGAGAGAGAATGGGATCACTCAAGAATCAAAGCGGTCAACTCTGTGTGGAGCAACAGGAGATGGGCAAGGTCCTCGATGAGCATTTCTCCTCTGTTTTTACTGTAGAGACTGACATCAGGACCAGGGAACCCGGGGCAGTCAATGGAAGTGTCCAGAGGGCGGCCAGTGTCCAGAGGGCGGTCAGTGCCCAGAGGGCGGTCAGTGTCCAGAGGGCGGTCAGTGTACAGAGGGCGGACAGTGTCCAGAGGGCGAACAGTGTCCAGAGGGCGGTCAGTGTCCAGAGGGCAGACAGTGTCCAGAGGGCGGACAGTGTCCAGACAGTGTCCAGAGGGTGGGCAGTGTCCAGAGGGCGGACAGTGTCCAGAGGGGGGACAGTGTCCAGAGGGCGGACAGTGTCCAGAGGGCGGACAGTGTCCAGAGGGCGGTCAGTGTCCAGAGGGCGGTCAGTGTCCAGAGGGCGGTCAGTGTCCAGAGGGCGGTCAGTGTCCAGAGGGCGGCCAGTGTCCAGAGGGCGGCCAGTGTCCAGAGGGCGGCCAGTGTCCAGAGGGCGGCCAGTGTCCAGAGGGCGGCCAGTGTCCAGAGGGCGGCCAGTGTCCAGAGGGCGGCCAGTGTCTAGAGGGCGGCCAGTGTCCAGAGGGCGGCCAGTGTCTAGAGGGCGGTCAGTGTCCAGAGGGCGGACAGTGTCCAGAGGGTGGCCCGTGTCCAGAGGGCGGACAGTCGAGGAGGTGCCAAAGGTCCTGATGCGCATGAAGGTGGATATATTTCCTGGGTCTGACCAGGTATATCCGAGGTGACTGTGGGAAGCTAGAGAGGAAATTGCAAGTGCCCCGGTGGAGATTTACGAGTGGTCATTAAATATGGGTGAGGTGCCAGAAGACTGGAGGGTGGGGAATGTTGTGGTTCTGTTTAAGAAGGGCTGCATGGATGATCCTGGGAACTACATGCCAGTGAGTTCAGCATCAGTCGGAAGGTTACTAGAGGGCATTCTGAGGGATAAGGTCTACATGCATCATCAGTCAGAGTATTGAGTATAGGAGTTGGGAGGTCATGTTACAGTTGTATAAGACATTAGTGAGGCTACATTTAAAGTATTGTGTTCGGTTTTGGTTACCACACTCTAGGAAAGATGTTGTCAAGCTAGAAAGGGTGCAGAGAAGATTTATATGGATATTGCCAGGACTCGAGGGCCTGAGCTATGGGAGAGGTTGAGCAGGCTAGGAGTTTATTCTTTGGAGTGCAGGAGGGTGATCGTACAGAGGTGTACAAAATCTTGAGAGGAATAGATTGGGTAAATGCCCAGAGTCGGGGAATTGAGAAGTAGAGGACATAGGTTTAAGGTGAGGGGGGAAAGATTTAATAAGAACCTGAGGGGTAACCTTTTATAAAAAGGGTGGTGGGTGTATGGAACGAGCTGTTGGAGGAGGTAGTTGAGGCAGGTACTATCATAATGTTTAAGAGACACTTGGATAGGTACATGGATAGTGCAGGTTTGGAGTGTTGTGATCTTGCACGGGCAGGTGGGACCAGTGTAGATGGGGCATGTTGGTTGGTGTGGGCAGGTGGGACTAGTGTAGATGGGGCATGTTGGTCGGTGTGGGCAGGTGGGACTAGTGTAGATGGGGCATGTTGGTCGGTGTGGGCAGGTGGGACTAGTGTAGATGGGGCATGTTGGTCGGTGTGGGCAGGTGGGACTAGTGTAGATGGGGCATGTTGGTCGGTGTGGGCAGGTGGGACTAGTGTAGATGGGGCATGTTGGTCGGTGTGGGCAGGTGGGACCAGTGCAGATGGGGCATGTTGGTCGGTGTGGGCAGGTGGGACCAGTGTAGATGGGGCATGTTGGTTGGTGTGGGCAGGTGGGACTAGTGTAGATGGGGCATGTTGGTCGGTGTGGGCAGGTGGGACTAGTGTAGATGGGGCATGTTGGTTGGTGTGGGCAGGTGGGACCAGTGTAGATGGGGCATGTTGGTCGGTGTGGGCAAGTTGGGCTAAAGGGCCTGGCTCCATGCTGTATGACTCTATGTTGGTCAGTGTGGGCACGTTGGGCTAAAGGGCCTGGCTCCATGCTGTATGACTCCTACACAGAATAAACAAGCTCTGTCTGATGAGAATGTACCATGTCTGACTTATAAAGAGCTGATAGAAGCCTTGTACCCAAGCCATTTACAACAGCAGACCCAACGTAATTATTTTGAAACTGAGATAAATGACTGACAAGTTGCAAGCTTGATCAACATGATGTGATGTAATATGACGGTGGGGCTGAGGATGTTGCTTCTTGCTCTCTACTAAAGCATGTACAGTCCCAGTAATGGTGTGGGTTTGCTTAGTGATTAAAGCATACAAGAAGCTATCATTATGTTTCATTTACGGGCAAGATAAATGTCACCATATCTCCAGCAGATGAAAACAATTGTTGAGAAGATTTTAACTGGATACTTGTTACTTTCTGTGTTTTTTTTTCACAAAGTATAGATAACAAGAGTTCAGAAAAATGGTGCGAAACTGCATCCTGTGAACAGGAAAAGATTGGGCACTTTGATTCACATTATAACTTCATTACTCAGTTTCAATAATCTTTGCAGAATTACTCCTACTAATCCTCTGCAAAAAAACCTTCATTTCAAAATAGCACAAACATCAAAATAAACTGGAAATGTTTAGTTTGTTTTAAACATTCCTGTGGAAATGTTCAGGGATTGTGAAAGATCATAACCAGGACCTTTAAAAGGGTTAAAATGCCCCAGAGTTCAGTAATTTTTAATCTCTTGCCACTTCTGTATATCTGAAACTCTAATATTACATTTTTTCAGATCGGCAAAGTTTATTCGAACTGACAAGTTAACCCTTACAGGGCCAATGCGGATGACGCTAACTAATGCAGCAGGATATTTCACCAGTTCATTGGCATCTTATTTGTGCAAGGCCATGCATTTGATTCTTTGACATGCAAATGCTTTCACATTACTTAATGGATAAGTATTCAAAGAATGACATTGAGGTTCAATCCAAACAAAATTGATTCTCAAATCAATATTTCTAAAAACCGATCGGCTAATTTTACAAATTCTCAAAACAGCAGAAAATGCCACAAACAGTTTTAAATATAATTTTTCTAAAATGGTTATTATCTCCCAGTAAACACACTGATGTAAAGCATTTGTCATTAGAAAAATACTGCTGCATACATGGAATCTCAAAACCAAGTATAAGAACATAATAAAGGTCAGAATATGAACATGGTCAAGCCACTGACAGAACCAGCTTCTCTTCGTGTTATCACTGCAAGAGGAGCGGATTCATTCTTAATATAATTTATCTGCAGTCTTCACTTTTTATTCACTGGAACATTTCCTTTGTTTACAAGTGTAATTCTACTGCTAAAATTGAGGGTGGTGCCTACTCAATACAGTTTTGACATTTGTAAATGTGGCACTGGTGACAATTAACTTTAAAGACATGGAATGGTGAAACAAAAATGTTTACATTTTGGTAATAACAATATCATGATAATACAGTGCTTATAATTAAATTTCATTATCTGTACACAACTCTACTGTGTCAGACATTAGATGTGCATAGTTTCACAGTGTTTATGTTACATTTACATTGCTTTCTATATGCAGTAGGTTAAAGTCATTACATTGCTAACTGTAATTTTTTTAATTCCTTACAAATTCCTTACAATGTAAAATTCATTACAAAATAATATTTTTAATGAAATAATGACTCTCAAAATATTTTCAAACTCCAACCTAGATGCGTTCTTCAATTGCACAAAAGCTCCAACAGTCCCGCAATTTCTAATTCTGCGGCGTGTATTCGTGGTTCTATTTGTGTAAAGGCCGACCTCTGGTACAAGAATTCACAGAAATGGCAGTGCTACCTTAATTAAATTAATGCACGATGCAAACACTCGATGTCAAAATCCTCAGCGTTATCTACAGGAACTGGTGGGTGTCAGCAGCAAGCGTAGTTACACGATTAAAATAAACCATCTAAATTCTTACCGATGAACTTTTGAGGCATTGAGCTTTTCCGCTTGGCAACGTTGCTTGCAAGTCTATCCAGCACCAGAGCTCTCTCAGATCCCATCTCTGCTTTTAGATTGCGATGATGAATTTCTTCTGTCTCTGCTGAAATGAGAGAAAAAAATCAACAGAATAGCATGAGGTTTCACCTCTGCGCAGAGTTTGTGCAGCAGGTGGAAGGGAACTGACGTCATGAGTTACCAACTCTGAGGGCACTGACTGTGACCAGAGGGGGCATGCAGAGCCATTCTGTGGTTACTGATGTTACATTGGAGACTTACTGATATCAGCATGCTTCCATCAATGGAGGAAATAACTGATTAAAACTGAGTTTGGGGTAAAGACATTGAAAAAGTTTTGCCAAATGAGCAATGCATTCTGAAATTCTGATTCAACCTGTTAACAGGTCTTGTTCAAACTTTGATCTCCCAGTTGACTAACATTTTATCTCCCCCTCCCATTCCCTCACTGACCTTTTTGTCCTCGGCCTCCTCAACTGTCAGAGTGAGGCCACACGCAAAATGGAGGAACAGCACAAAATATTTTGTTTGGGCAGCTTTCAACCCAGCGGTATAAATATCGATTTCTCTAATTTCAGGTACTTTGGCATTCCCTCCCTCTCTGTCCCTCCTCCATCCTAGTCTTCCTGCTAGTTTCACTGTTCATATCCCTTCGTAATCACCCCCTTCCACAGCCAACAATGGACCATTGTGGGCTTCACATTACCTAGGTCATTGGTGTCGGCTGATTTGTTCCGTTCCTTTACATACCTCTAGATTCCCTCTCCCCTGACTCTCTGTCTGAAGAAGGTCTTGACCCGACACATCACCTATTTCTTTTCTCCTGAGATGCTGCCTGACCCCAGCATTTACTCCAGCATTTTGTGTCTCTCTTCAGTGTAAACCAGCATCTGCAGTTATAGAGTCATAGAGTGATATAGCGTGGAAACAGGCCCTTCGGCCCAACTTGCCCACACCGGCCAACATGTCCCAGCTGCATTAGTCCCACCTGCCTGCATTTAGTCCATATCCCTCCAAACCTGTCCTATCCATGTACCTGTCTAACTGCTTCTTAAAAGTTGAGATAATCCCAGCCTCAACTACCTCCTCTGGCAGCTCATTCCATACACCCACCACCCTCCGTGTGGAAAAGTTACCTTCAGATTCCTATTATATCTTTTCACCTTCACCATAAACCTATATCCTCTGGTCCTCGATTCCCCTACTCTGGGCAAGAGACTGTGTATCTACCCAATCTATTCCTCTCATGATTTTGTACATCTCTATAAGATTACCCCTCATACTCCTGCGCTCTAGGAAGAGTCCCAGCCTACTCAACCTCTGAATATAGTCAGAACCTCTAGTCCTGGCAACATCCTCGTAAATCTTCTCTGTACCCTTTCCAGTTTGACAACATCTTTCCGATAACATGGTGCCCAGAACTGAACACAATACTCTAAATGTGGTCTCACCAACGTCTTATACAACTGCAACATGACCTCCCAACTTCTACACTCAATACTCTGACTGAAGAAGGCCAATGTACCAAAAGCCTTTTTGACCACCATATCTCCCTGCGACTCGACCATCAAGGAATCATGCACCTGCACTCCTAGATCCCTCTGCTCTACAACACTCCCCGGGGCCCTACCATTCACTGTGTAGGTCCTGCCTATGTTAAAGTTCCTTCCCCCAAACTTTTAATTATTTCTATCGTAAAGTAAGAAAGTTCTAACTTGGTAAAAAGGCACCAACAGGGCAGGGTAACTGTTCTATAATTGACACTTTTGCAGAAGAATCACAAGCTTAGAGGTTGTACAGCTCACAGAACTCAGATCAATATATTCAACTCATCTTTTCAACCGGGGAGTTTATAGGATTAATGTCAAAATTTTATAAAGAAGAATACATCTGTTAATTAACTGGAAGAACCTCAGTGACAAGTAGAAAGAAGTCTGCCAATGCAATCTCTCTAAAAAATAAAGTGGTTTATTTCCCATTTATTTAATTGATGATTGAAAATAGTGCTTTCAGGGATGTGGGGCCTGAATTAGTGACAGGCAGATATTTCTCCGTAAGTGCAGGAAAGAGTAAAGCCAGCCTCTTTATGCCTTTCTTTGTTAGACATTTCCAGCATCTGGAGATTTGACTTTAAGTTGCTCTTTGCTAATATTGTTGCAAGATGGCCAATATCGATTGCCTACCAGTCATTATCCACAGGCCAAAGACAAATGCTGAGTGTGCAAATATTTCCATCCAACTGACAGTTTGTGTAAAAAAGTTACCCCCCAGATTTCTATTCAATCCTTCCCCTCTCTAAACCTATGTCTGGTTCTTGATTCCCTTGCTCTGGGCAAAAGACTCTGTGTATTTACTCGATCTATTCCTCTCACAATTTTGTACACCTCTATAAGATCACCCTTCATCCTCCTGCGCTCCAAGGGATAGAGTCATAGACTGCTCAACCTCTCCTTATAGCTCAAGTTCACGAGTCCTGGCAACATCCTCGTAAATCTTCTCAGCACCCTTTCCAGCTTGACAGCATCTTTCCAATAATATGGTGACCAAACTGCACATAATACTTTAAATGTGATTTCACCATGTTACATAATCTAAGGTATTTATTCACAAAACGCTGGAGTAACTCAGCAGGTCAGGCAGCATCTCTGGAGAGAAGGAATGGGTGACGTTTCGGATCGAGACCCTTCTTCAGACTCGATCTCGACCCGAAACGTCACCCATTCCTTCTCTCCAGAGATGCTGCCTGTCCTGCTGAGTTACTCCAGCGTTTGTGAATAAATACCTTCGATTTGTACCAGCATCTGCAGTTATTTTCTTATACTACATGTTACATAATCTCCTCACTTCTATACTCAATACTCTGACTGATGAAGGCCGATGTTGCCAAAAGCCTTTTTGACCACCCTATTACTTGTGTTGCCACATTCAAGGAACTATATTCCTGCACTCTGAGCTCCTAGAAGTCAATCACAATCTCTGCCTTGCTGACATTGAGGGAGAGGTTGTCTTGGCACCAACTTACACGGTTCTCAACCTCCTCTCTATATCCCTTTCATCATTATTTGATGACCAGTCCACACCAGTGGCGTCTGGAAATTGGAAATTGAGGAGGGGAGCATTGTGTGGGATGGGAAGAATGTAACAGAAAGATGAGTCTAAGCTGTGCCCTCTAGCGTGCCCTGCCATCCAGGTCCACAGCAGAATGGATTGGTCGAACCTTTCATGTAACTTGTTTGGATGGATCTGAAATGGGAAAAATAGCATCCTCCATCAAGCAGCAACTTGTATGTCCCTGTTATTATCAAACGATTGAACAGTCCTCTCATGGGGCAAGGGTGCAGTACAGATTTCCCATCCTACTTCATTGCAGCCCTTGAACTTTTTTCACTTGTACAAATGACCCTGTAGCTGTAAGACTATTACTGTTCTGCACTCTGGTATTCTTCTCTTTACACTTGTACTTGTGTAAGGCTGGATTGTATTCATCCGCAGTATGACTTAACTGGGTAGCACGCAAAGTCAAAACTAAAGCAATACAAGTTATGTCCAGCATGTGGAGGTTTAATTGTTTGCAAGTATGATTAATGCAGTACCCGTGATGCCTGTCTCACTTTCATTACTTGCTGACTTTTCATCCAGACATGGGCACTCACGGAATACCCCACTTCTATCTCAATCTTCATGACATACAGTCAAAATGCATGTTCCATGTTGTGCTCTTCCCACGTTAGCTCATGCCAGAGTTTAAAACATAAAATGGTGGAAGTACTCTGTGAAGAGAATATTCCAGGATGGCAGCCTTTTGTCAGTACCAGAATGAAGGGTCATTGACCTGAAATAATCACCGTTTCCCTCTTTACAGATGCTTCTGAATTGCTGAGTACGTTTTGCTTTATTTCAGATTTTCAGCATTTCGATTCATTCCTGGTGTAAACATGCAGATACATAAAATTGATTAAGGACGTAGATGACATTATAAGCTCAAAACAACTAATAAGCCTTTGACCTCTGATTAGTACCCAGGAAGACCCATCTCAGAACAGCATGGAGCCAGCAACACTTTTCAATAATATCGAGATAAGTTTAATTACTGGAGACTGCTGTGACGCTACACTTTAAACTGAAAAATAAAAATAATCTAACAGCATGTTCAAATGTAACAGCCTATCAAATGCTGTGACCTATATAAAGGAATGTGATATGATCATATCTGAATGTAGTGCCCTATTTAATAAAATGGAAATTTTACATAAAGGAAATAAAATCACATTTTTAACCTTTAGATTAATGGTAGGTACAGAGAAATGAAAGGCTGGCTGGTCCAGTTAGTCATTTACTAAAATTTCAACTACAGTCTGATGATGAAATTCATTAAGTAAGAAATCTGTTATCGGCATCAACTAATGAGATGGTTATTGCAAAAGATCGTCTTTTCCGAGAATTAAGCTGTTGGCATCACCATTTCATGATCCACACGTAGCCAAACCAGCACCACTGACTGAAACTGACAGGTGGCAAAATGAGACGATCAGGAGCTAGCAAGAGTTTGTGAAAGGTATAGAAAAGTAAGTTAAGCAAATGTTGTGCCTCTATTCAAGAAGGGCTGCAGGGAAAATGCTAGGAATTATAGGCTAGTGAGCTTAACATCTGTACTTGGAAAGTTACTAGAGAGTATTCTGAGGGATAGGATATACAGGCATTTAGACGAACAAGGGCTGATTAGGGACAGTCAGCATGGTTTTATACGTGGAAGGTCGTGCCTCACAAATCTGATTGAGTTTTTTGAAGACGTGACCAAAAAGGTCGATGAGAGCAGATGTTGCATATATGGACTTCAGCAAAGAATTCAATAAGATTCTGCATGGTAGGCAGCTCTGGAAGGTTAGATCAAATGGGATCCAAGGAGAGATAGCTGAATAGATAGAAAATTGGCTTCATGGTGAGACCGCACCTGGAGTATTGGGTGCAATTTTGGTCTCCTAATTTGAGGAAGGACATTATTGCTATTGAGGGAATGCAGCGTAGGTTCACCAGGTTAATTCCTGGGATGGCGGGACTGACATATGATGAATGAATAGGTCGACTGGGCTTGCATTCACTGGAATTTAGAAGGATGAGAGGGGATCTTATGGAAACATGTAAAATTCATAGAGGATTGGACAGGGTAGATGCAGGAAAAATATTCTCGATGTTGGGGGTGCTCAGAACCAGGGGTCACAGTTTAAGAATAAGGGGTCGGCCATTTAGGACTGAGATGAGGAAAAACGTTTTCACCCAGAGGGTTGTGAATCTGTGGAATTCTTTGCCACAGAAGGCAGTAGAGGCCAATTCACTGGATTTCAAGAGAGAGTTAGATTTAGCTTTTAGCTAACGGAATCAAGGGATATGGGGAAAAAACAGGAATGGGGTGCTGTTTTTGGATGATCAGCCATGATCACATTGTATGGATGTGCTGGCTCGAAGATCCGAATGGCCTACTCCTGCACCTATTTTCTATGTTTTTCTATGTTTCTATAGAAGGAAGCAGAAGCCGATGGTGGAAGGTTGTTTCTCGGACTGGAGGCCTGTGACTAGTGGTGTGCCTCAGGGTTTGGTGCTGGGTCCATTACTGTTTGTCATTCATATCAATGATTTGGATGAGGAAGGACACACACAGCAAGATTAGCAAGTTAGCAGATGATACAAAAGTGGTGGTTTTGCAGATAGTGAAGATAGTTGTGAAAAATTGCAGCAGGATCTGGATCGATTGGCCAGGTTGGCGGAGGAATGGTTGATGGAATTTAATACAGAGAAGTGTGAGGTGTTGCATTTTGGGACGTTGAACAAGGACAGGACCTATACAGTAAATGGTAGGCCTCTGGGTAGTGTTGTAGAACAGAGGGATTTAGGAGTACAGATACATGGTTCCTTGAAGGTCGAGTCACAGGTGGTTAAGGCGGTCAAAAAGGCTTTCGGCACTTTGGTCTTTATCAGTCAGAGTATTGAGTATAGAAGTTGGGAGGTCATGTTGCAGTTGTATAAGATGTTGGTGAGACCACATTTAGAATATTGTGTTCAGTTCTGGGCACCATGTGAGAGGAAAGATATTGTCAAGCTTGAAAGGGTTCAGAAAAGATTTACAAGGAAGTTGCCAGGACTAGAGGGTGTGAGCTACAGGGAGAGGTTGAATAGGCTGGGTCTCTATTCCATGGAGCATAGTAGGATAAAGAGTGATCTTATAGAATCTCACATAACATCATGAGAAGAATAGATCGGGTAGACGCACAGAGTCTCTTGCCCAGAGGAGGGGAATCGAGGACCAGAGGACATAGGTTCAAGGTGAAGGGGAAAAGATTTAATAGGAATCTGAGCGGTAACAGTTTCACACAAAGGGTGTATGGAACAAGCTGCCAGAGGAGGTAGTTGAGGCTGGGACTATCCCAACGTTTAAGAAACAGTTAGACAGGTACATGGATAGGACAGGTTTGGAGGGATATAGACCAAGCGCAGGCAAGTGGGACTAGTGTAGCTGGGACATTGTTGGCCGGTGTGGGTGAGTTGGGCCGAAGGGCCTATTTCCACACCGTATCACTCTATGATTCGTGGAGCTGGGACATTGTTGGCTGGTGTGGGTGAGTTGGGCCGAAGGGCCTGTTTCCACACTGTATCACTCTATGACTCGTGTAGCTGGGACATTGTTGGCGAGTTGTTAGTGTGGGTGAGATGGGCCGAAGGGCCTGTTTCCACACTGTATCACTCTATGACTCTATAACGATGACTCTCTTATTTCATGGACTTCAGTTTTGTTGCTGAGCCTATTAGAAGCTAATTAATCAATTGGCTTATGCAAATCTATATGCAAAACAACGACACTCCCTTATCAGCCCTTTCGTTAAAATACTCAAATAAGTATAAATTACTCCGTATTATTTACTTTTGATGAGTACTGCACTATTTGGTTTCATATATTAATTCACAGCTGTCCGGAGATATTTATTTTGCTCTGGATTATAGATTCAAACAAGATTCTCACCACTAAGGTTAGAAAGATAGCCTGCGGTTTCTGGGTTTATCCTTGTACCTCTTTTTAAACAAGGAAGTAACATCTACAATTCTCCTGTTCCTCTGGAACCTCCAGGCGACTGGAAGATTAGGACCTGTTTCACCTCAAATTCCACCAATGGAAAAATACTATGGAATCTTTAGCTACAACCTGTGGTGTGAACCAAATAAATGATTACAGGCATCTGTTGCTGCTCAGATAAAGATCAAATGTGGTAATGGTACAGTGTGTTGATTGCAGAACTGTTAACTGGTGCAACATGCAAACTAATTGATAAGTACAAACATTATATGAGTGGCAATGACAATCAATATTAGCTATGATATGGGACAGTCTAGGACTAGAGGTCACAGAATGAAAGGACATTCTTTTAGGAAGGAGATGAAGAGAAATTTCATTTGTCAGAGGGTGGTGAATCTGTGGAATTCTTTGCCACAGAAGGCTGTACAGGCCAAGTCAGTGGATATATTTAAGGCAGAGATTGATATATTTTTGATTAGTACAGGTGTCAGAGGTTATGGGGAGGAAGCAGGAGAATGGGGTTAGGAGGGAGAGATAGATCAGCCATGATTGAATGGCGGAGTAGACTTGATGGGCCGAATGGTCTAATTCTACTCCTATCACTTATGACCTTATGATATTAATAAAGTCTCAGGCAACATCAATAATTAATGCAGACCGAAGCAATCTGCTGCCTTGTTTCTGCTGCCAATTGATTAACCTTCCAGCATTACAGAGAAGGTATTGAAAAATACTTTGTGCCTCTGAGGATATGGGATTTGTAAAGGTGAATGGATTTGAGACATAGGGTCATCGGTGATCTTACTAGATGGCAGAGCAGGATCATTCAGGTTTCGGCCCTCTTCCTGCTTCTATTTTGATCTACTTATTTCTGATGTTATGCCAGCCACGGCTGGTCAGCTTGTGGGTCAGTAATTTGAGAGGTGCCTTTGTAATTTGAGAGGTGCCATGTACTGGTGATGAGGTAACATTGAGCCCTCAAGTAAAGCCAGACTGATTCTCTCTCTTCTGTGCCAGGCCTTGAAATCACTAGTTATATTTTGGGAAGGAGTTGGATTTTTAAAGTATTTGTTCATCTAGAATCATCTTCACATGAAGTAATTCTTGATTTATTAATGAAAAAAATTGCAGATGCTGTAAATTCTAAGTAAAAAACAGAAAATGCTAGGGAAACTCAACAGGACAATGAGCATCAGACGTAAGAAGGAAGCAGCATTAACCTCATTCTTTAAGAAAGGATTCATTGCTCTTTCACAATTACCAATGATTTGTCATATTTTGAACAAATTGTTCTGCCACAAATGCCAATTAGTTGGTGTCCAGATTTGTTTGATGTAAACTGGTGAAAAAAAGGCAGATGAAACCACCTCAAGCACGTACAAGTAAAGGAAGATGCTGGTTTCCTGTGAGATATGTAATGTGGTTGCCCTGTGATGGAGGGGGAAACGCAGAGGAAGATTATTTTGCAATCACAACTGGCTATCTGATTACCAGTGATGACTATCAGAGGGAGCTGGAATCCTCTGATAATCATTGCATGAAGAAACCTCTTTGATTTCAGGACACATGACAGTCTCCATAGGAAATGGTTGTTTTCTGTCTTGTAATTTCACATTTCGAAATAATTGCACAAAAATGTTTCTCTGTTCTCAGAGAGTTTCATTATGAAATGTATTTATTTGGACAAGCCCTGAGTGGATGGGCTAATTGGGTCTGCTCATTTTATTTTCACATTTCACATTCAGGGTGGTCATGGTGGCACAGTGGTAGAGTTGCAGAGTTTGTAGAGTTGTTGCCTTACAGCGAATGCAGTGCCGGAGACCCGGGTTCCATCCTGACTACGGGTGCTGTCTGTAGGAGTTTGCATGTTCTCCCCGTGATCTGCGTGGGTTTTCTCCGAGATCTTCGGTTTCTTCCCACACTCCAAAGACGTACAGGTTTGTAGGTTAATTGGCTTGGTAAATGTAAAAAGTGTCCCTATTGGGTGTAGGATGGTGTTGATGTGCGGGGATCGTTGGTCAGTGCGGACCCGGTGGGCCGAGGGGCCTGTTTCCGCGCTGTATCTCTAAATTCAACTAAAATTTCCTGGCGTCCCTAGGGAGGAAATTCCCTTAGAAGTTCCCACTATCCGCTGGAAAAATGTTGTCTTCTTCTTGGTGCTTGCCCAATGCAGAACATCTTGGGTCAACGGTCTTTACACTATATTACAATAGGTGCAGATGATTTTACATCTCAGAAATGCTTACAGCTCATCAGAGTTAATATCTGTTCTTGGTACTCAGCAAGATGGACCGTTGGGTGTTGGGATCATAGATGGTTCTGACATCGCCGAGGAATCGCCATATGATTCTGATGTTCTCGCCATATGACTCAGCAAGATGGACCGTTGGGTGTTGAGATCATAGATGGTTCTGACATCGCCGAGGAATCGCCATATGATTCGGTTATCAGTGGGCTGGCGCAACATCTCATTGTTTTCCATCCACGTCTGTTGTTTAGGTCAGGGTTTCTGCTGGATCTCAGCTTCCAGGTGCCAGAGCAGCCAGGGTTTCTGCTGGATCTCAGCTTCCAGGTGCCAGAGCAGCCAGGGTTTCTGCTGGATCTCAGCTTCCAGGTGCCAGAGCAGCCAGGGTTTCTGCTGGATCTCAGCTTCCAGGTGCCAGAGCAGCCAGGGTTTCTGCTGGATCTCAGCTTCCAGGTGCCAGAGCAGCCAGGGTTTCTGCTGGATCTCAGCTTCCAGGTGCCAGAGCAGCCAGGGTTTCTGCTGGATCTCAGCATTCTGGTGCCAGAGCAGCCAGGGTTTCTGCTGGATCTCAGAGTTCTGGTGCCAGAGCAGCCAGGGTTTCTGCTGGATCTCAACTTCCAGGTGCCAGAGCAGCCAGGGTTTCTGCTGGATCTCAGCGTTCAGGTGCCAGAGCAGCCATTTCTTTTCAATCATGGTGGAGGTTTCAATCCAAGAACACTTTAATTATATCTTTCTCATCACATTGCTCCTGACGTTATCTGGCAGAGAACCCAAGAGTCTCTTCACAGGTGCTAAATATAATGGACCTCAGGGCAATCCTGATGCTGAGGGCACTCTGTGACTCTTGTTGGTAGAATGATAGATTTTTCATGAGGCATTGTCTGGGGAGATATCTCACTGCTATGCTGCTACTCATGTCCAGCAGGTTTCCCAGCTGATCTACTGGACAAATGAGAAATTGTCTCAACTTTACAATGGAAAAAAGTGACATCACTATCGACACCTGAGAATCTTCTGCCATGGCTGATCAAAATGGAGAAAGACCATTTGAGCTAGTATTGAGAACCTTAAGTCTATTTTTTGGCAGCACAATGATGATTAACATAAAAGTAAGAAGGAATAAACCATTTCCCAAACTGTCCACCTGCCTCCCAATCAAAGAACATCCTCTCCCACAGCCTGATTGACCTTCTCAAAAGCCACAGAATTGCAATGAAAGCTAGTCAATGACCCTTACAATGTGCTCAAGAAGAATGTCTTCATTTCTTTGATTTGGAGATGAAAAGATTCATGTCACTTTGCAGATTAGTTCAGTAATTAGATGGATAGAGTTTTACAGCATGGAAATTAGCCCTTCAGCCCAATTTGTCTCCTGACATCTGAATTAAAAGTCCAAGCACATAATGAAAATGCATAAAGATGCAGTCATCTCACCTGGAGTGCAGAGACCCATGCCCTGTAGGTAACTGTGGCAACGATCCTTGTGCTCCTCCAGAGAGCTGCGCTGTTTATAACTCCGCCCACAGAAGCTACATTTGTATGGTTTGTCAACTGCAAGGAGAAAATGAAAACAGTGAGACATCTCACAGGAATACAAAGCAAACACATATGAACTAAGGACTATTACGAGCAACAATGATTTTAACTCTTAGTCATTTAGCAAAAATATCATTCTAAATAAACAGTTTCAGCAGGATAACAACAAAACCGGCATCTTCGTGCAATAATAAAAATAGAGTGGGGAGAAAAATTAGGTGTGGCATTCAAATTCATTTGTTTCTTTGTCTCTATCATTGGTGAATCTGGGATCCACTGTAAGAAACCTCGTAACTATTTGCTTCCTTGAGTCTGCTCGATAGGACAAAGTTAACTAGTAACTCAACTCCATTGACAGGCTTCAGGTCGATGTCTCCTGATAATATTAGCAGAATGCCACCAGTCATTGTCGTCAAAGGTTCAATTCTCCCCCGGGATCCACTACATGCGAGACAGCAAGTTTTTTGTTTTTACTGCCCGTTGTACAAAACCGCCTGGCCTTAATATTGCAGCTCATTGGAAACGGCCTTGCAATCGTTAAGCAAAGGCTTCCCTCACCAGCTCCAGCACTGGGGGACAAGTGTCCAGCACTGGGGGGCAAGTGTCCGGCACTGGGGGGCAAGTGTCCGGCATTGGGGGGCAAGTGTCCGGTACTGGGGGTCAAGTGTCCGGCACTGGGGGGCAAGTGTCCGGTACTGGGGGGCAAGTGTCCAGTACTGGGGGGCAAGTGTCCAGTACTGGGGGGCAAGTGTCCAGCACTGGGGGGCAAGTTTCCGGAACTGGGGGGCAAGTGTCCGGCACTGGGGGGCGTGTCCGGCACTGGGGGGCAAGTGTCCGGCACTGGGGGGCAAGTGTCCCGTACTGGGGGGCATGTGTCCAGTACTGGGGGGCAAGTGTCCGGCACTGGGGGGCAAGTGTCCAGTACTGGGGGGCAAGTGTCCAGCACTGGGGGGCAAGTGTTCGGCACTGGGGGGAAAGTGTCTAGCACTGTGTTCACATACAGTAGGTCTCCCATCATGCTGGCAATGCAGATCTGATCTACCCTCAGTGGGGGGGAGGGGATGGAATCAGGATCTCAATCATTGATTTAGGGCACAGGAGTGGTTTGTATTTGAGAGTGGGGAAGAGGCGATACCGACTGGCTGTGACAGTGAGAGGAAATGGGAATGCCAACTGTCTGGGGCCATTTGTACAGCGTGTGAAGGAAACCTGCAGTGAATGATGGGGATGGGATTGCTAAAATCACAAAAGGAATCCCCTGCAATGACATCCAAGCATGGGCCTGTAAAGCTGCCCCAGGTAAGTCTGTCTCCTTCTAATGCAGTGACAGAGTGTTGTAATGACAAGCTTCTGCATGAACGGTTGCACAAATGAGTGCTGGAGGCCCTTTTACGCCCCTGTGCATGTCCCATGACATAAAACAAATCTGCCGTCATGAGGGAACCAACTTTCTGATCATGTTTGACACCTTAAGTTTTGACTAAATTCCTTTTCGTTGTGTACAAAATTACAGAGCTAAGCAAAATGATTTTTCAGATCATTACTTGACATTGCACTGAAAACTTTATTTCTCCACCAACAACAAATCATCATCTAAACCCAAAATGCTGCCTAACCTCTCTCAAACTCCATGTTACCAAGGTTTGCATGTTCTCACAGTCCTTGCAGAATTAGAATGACAAGCTAGAACATCAGACATTGATGAAACTAAGCAACAGCTCAGGATGACAATAGCTGGGATCTATCTGAGCTTTGAAAACCTATTTTGTCAGGAAACCATAGATGCAGAGGGAGTATCAGATCAAAACCATCCTTCGGCCAAATCCTGGTATCAGTTCACACTCTGACTAAATTTGCATGTTCAGAGTGAATGTTGCCCAGCTTGCACGCTTCAGTGTTCTAAAGCCCTGTGGTTTTAAACTGTCTTTATGAGCTGATAAGGCTAAAATCAATCAATAGGGCTGACTTATTGCAGAAAGCTTTCTATTTTTCTGCATCAGCAGTATCAGAATGAAAGATTCTAGCTTGAATATAATGCAGCACAATGTACAGATTGGAAACTGCATGTAGTGCACACAAACAAGGTTTCAAGGATGCTAAATATGATAGCCCCTTCTGGACTGGTTTCTTTTCAACTGATGCTGCTTGACTGGCTGATTTCTTCCAGAATTTCTGCTTTTCCATCTGCACCTGTTGGTTGCGATGCGGAAGGCACACCGACATCATAAGGCTGTTGATTACATTTCGCCAAGAAGCCAACTGTATTTTTTAACTTCATTTAGTGGATGTGTGCATTGCTGACAAGGCCTATATCTATTGCCCACTACTATTCTTACCAAGGTAGTGAGGTTCCTTCTTGGGCCTCTGCTGTCCTTTTGGTAAAGGTGCTATCATGTGTAGAGTATTCCAGGATTTAGACAACAAAGGAATATATATTTTCAAGTCAGGTTGGAGTGTAACTTGGTAAGGAATGTATAGGTGGTGCCTGCTGCTCTAATCTTTCTCGCATTAAAATGAAGACGTTATCTATCTGGACTTCAGCAAGGCATTTGATTCGGTTCCACAACCTTGTTTGTGTGCACTACATGCAGTTTCCAATCTGTACATTGTGCTGCATTATATTCAAGCTAGAATCTTTCATTCTGAGGCTGCTCTGGAAGATTAGATTGCATGGAATCCAGAGAGAGCTAACCGACTGGATAGAAAATTAGCACCACAAAGGTGGAAGGTTTTCTGTAGGACTGGAGGCCTGTGACTCGTGGTGTGCCTCAGGGATCAGTGCTGGGTGCATTGGTCTTTATGGTTAATATCAACGATTTGGATGAGAATGTACAAGGCATGCTTAGTAAGTTTGCATATGACACTAATGTGGGTGGTATTGTAGATAGTGAAGATGGTTATCAAAAATGACAGCAGGATCTGGATCAGTTGGGAAGTGGGCCGAGGGCTGGTTAATGGAGGTTAATGCAGATAAGTGCAAGGTGTGGCATTTTGGGAAGTCAAACCAGGGAAGAATCTTCATAGTGAGTGGCAGGGCCTTGGGAAATGTTGTACAACAGAGGGATTTATGAGTGCAGATACATAGTTCGTTGAAAGTATTGTCACAGGAAGATAGGGCGGGTCAAGATGGTGTACATTGACCATCATCAGTCAGGGTATCGAGTACAGATGTTTGGGATGTTATGTTGTATAAGATGTTGGTGAGGCCACATTTGGAGTATTGTGTTAAATTTTGGGCAGCTTGCTCAAGGAAAGATGTTGTTAATCTGGAAAAATTGCAGAGAAAATTTACGAGGACTTTGCCAAGACTTGAGGGGCTGACCTATAAGAGAGGTTGGGCAGCCTAGGACTTCATTCCTTGGAACGCAAGAGAATTAGGGGTAACCTTGTAGAGTTGTATAGATCATGAGAACAATGGATAAGGTAGATGCCCAGTCTTTCACACAGAGTAGGAAATCAGGAACCAGAGGATATAGTATAAGAAAATAACTGCAGGTGCTGGTACAAATCGATTTATCCACAAAATGCTGGAGTAACTCAGCAGGTCAGGCAGCATCTCGGGAGAGAAGGAATGGGTGACGTTTCGGGTCGAGAAGTCTGAAGAAGGGTCAGTCTGAAGAAGGGTCTCGACCCGAAACATCACCCATTCCTTCTCTCCCGAGATGCTGCCTGACCTGCTGAGTTACTCCAGCATTTTGTGAATAAACCAGAGGATATAGGTTTAGGAAGAAGGGGAATGAATTAATAGGAACCTCAGGGGTAGTTCTTTCACACAGGGTGGTGGGCTTATGGAATGAGCTGCCAGATAAGATGGATTGAGCTTCTTGAGTATTGTTAAAGCTCCAAGTGAATGGGAAGTATTTGACCAAACTAAAGCCCACCTACTTGACCAAGCTGATGGGACCCAAATAGGTAAATGTCCGGTTAGGGTTGTGTCTGCTTTGTTAGACGGCGGGTTTGGGTCAGAACAAGCCGGGCCATCTCTTTATAAATAAAACTACAAACGGCAGTATTTTATAAATAAATACACAACTGCATGTTGCTGGGGCCATGAGAGGGCGCTGAGATGCTGGGTGGGGTGGGCATACGCACAGTGATACGTGGTCAGGCCAGCATTCCAAGGACAGACTGTCAGGTCATGTAGTGTTTAATTGTACAGCTGAGCATATCTCTACATCACACACCTGACAAGTACCTTATTGACAATGGAGAAGCCAGAGTGAGTCAAAATATGAGATGCTCACCACAGGAGTCTTGGCTTCTGACCTGGGTGTGAGATTTGATGTGCAGTAAAGCCGGTACTGAACTAAATGTAACCGACAGCTTTCTCATTTTACAACACCCTTCCCCTACAAAAACAAGCTTTCCTGAAATGACAACATATTACGAGGTTTATCACAACGCACAAGTAACGAATATAACTGGTGCGGCCACAATCTTCCTATTCAGCCTTTGTTTCAATATTCTCCACATATATGAAAATAATTCTTCAAATAAAACACAGGACATACCAGACACTGGGGAAATTAAAATGCGACTACTTTTGCATTGCTTATTAAACATATAAACACGTACATGTGCTTCCTTAATATTCTTACTGCTGATTGTTGGTATGATGTGGGGTGGGTCTGTGCCCATCTGTACATCCCCCCCCACCTCCACCCAAACCCATCTGCCCCTGGGAGATGCAAAGCTGGCAGACAGATCTATACCCAGCCTTTAGGTTTACGCAAATGGTTGCAGTCCCACTTGGCTGCAAGGTTACAAAAAAACAAAATGATAGGAAATGCAGAAATAGCAGTGTCTAATTTAGTGCAGTTTTAAAAGTGAAAATCTGGTGTGGACTGCTTGCAGCTTGCCTGCCCCAGGGACAGCAACTTTACAAGACTGCCTGCTGTCACATTGTCAAGAAAGGATAACAATGGCACGTCTATCAGCATCAAATGGATTAGTTGTCTCCACTGATGATGATGGGAATAATGTAAACTGTGCAGTGCGTGGGAGTGCTGCCTCACACCATATCATCAGTCCTTCAGGGGACAAAACTGTGCAGTGCGTGGGAGTGCTGCATCACACCATATCATCAGTCCTTCAGGGGACAAAACTGTGCAGTGCGTGGGAGTGCTGCATCACACCATATCATCTTAAGTTCAACACTCACCCTATTCCCCATTCTAATGTTATCCCACTTTCATCTATTCCAGATGCCGAGTACAGACATAGAAAACATAGAAAATAGGTGCAGGAGGAGGCCATTCATCCCTTCCAGCCAGCACCGCCATCTGATGTGATCATGGCTGATCATCCACAATCAGTACCCCGTTCCTGCCTTCTCCCAATATCCCTTGATTCCGCTAGCCCTAAGAGCTCTATTTAACTCTCTTTTGAATGTGTCCAGTGAATTGGCCTCCACTGCCCTCTGAGGCAGAGAATCCCACAGATTCACAGACCACCCATCGGCTTTTTAATAATCTCTTTGCTTGTATGTAAGAAGTTCCAGACAGTGTGCAATGTTTTTGAGTGGAGATGTTTGCTGATGTTTGTACAATATTCCATTTGCAACTCCTCAGATAATGAAGCAATCTGCGCTTGCATGTAGAAAGATCAGAGCGACAGTCAGGCAGGGACTGATAAGGAGCAAAACCACTTGTTCTAGATATTAACTGAGTTCCCATTGCTGAATTACACACCATCAACATCTCAGGAGGGAGGTCGCCGAAGACCAGAAAACGAAATACTCTGACTGCAAGGGGTTGGGAACTCTGCGATGAGCTCCACACCTGATTCTCCAAAGCTTTCCCATCATCTATGTGACAACTAACAGGAATGTGATTTAGAAATCTGCACATCACTTCCCTTCATCAACATCTTCACCTCAGTCCCTCAAAAAAGCTCCAGCTCCCACCCACAATAGCTTGACCTGCTCTTTCCCCACTCCTCCCTCACACCTGCCTCACACCTGCCTCACACCTGCCTCCAAATCCTCACCTTCCTCCTGGTGTCCAAACCCCTCTGTACCCAATGTGCCTCCAAAAATAGCCCTGTAACATCCATCCCCCTTTCCTGCATCAACATCCCTCACTCTCTCCCTCGTTCCAACACCATCTCCCTCCTCCATCCTCTATTGCAGCTCTATTGCACTTTTTCTTAGGCCGCATTTGCAGTTCCTGTTGCTCCATTACAGGAAAGTTGTGGAGGCTTTGAAGAGAGTGCAGAGGAGGATTTCCAGAATGCTGCCTGGATTTATATTTTGTATGTAAATGGTCGGATATATGTATATATATGATTGGCCTAATGTATGTATATATATCAGATGTGGTTAATATAGACATTATTATGTAAATAGGTATATTCATATGATTGTAGGGGTGAGTGAGTATATATGTAGTTATATATGTATTTTAGGTATTAGTTATTATAGATAATACTTGATAAATATTGATTAGGGAATGGGGGTAGGATTAAATAAGTTCACACTTCTTCCTACTCCTTTTCGCACATGTAAAGACGTTAAGTAATGGATGAAATTCTTTGTATTTCTTCTGCTGTTTTTGTTTATTTTGTTTTTTAATTGATGTCTTTTAACATGTACGAAATAAAATGAAAAAAAGGAAGGAAGGAAGGAAGGAAGGAAGGAAGGAAGGAAGGAAGGAAGGAAGGAAGGAAGGAAGGAAGGAAGGAAGGAAGGAAGGAAGGAAGGAAGGAAGGAAGGAAGGAAGGAAGGAAGGAAGGAAGGAAGGAAGGAAGGAAGGAAGGAAGGAAGGAAGGAAGGAAGGAAGGAAGGAAGGAAGGAAGGAAGGAAGGAAGGAAGGAAGGAAGGAAGGAAGGAAGGAAGGAAGGAAGGAAGGAAGGAAGGAAGGAAGGAAGGAAGGAAGGAAGGAAGGAAGGAAGGAAGGAAGGAAGGAAGGAAGGAAGGAAGGAAGGAAGGAAGGAAGGAAGGAAGGAAGGAAGGAAGGAAGGAAGGAAGGAAGGAAGGAAGGAAGGAAGGAAGGAAGGAAGGAAGGAAGGAAGGAAGGAAGGAAGGAAGGAAGGAAGGAAGGAAGGAAGGAAGGAAGGAAGGAAGGAAGGAAGGAAGGAAGGAAGGAAGGAAGGAAGGAAGGAAGGAAGGAAGGAAGGAAGGAAGGAAGGAAGGAAGGAAGGAAGGAAGGAAGGAAGGAAGGAAGGAAGGAAGGAAGGAAGGAAGGAAGGAAGGAAGGAAGGAAGGAAGGAAGGAAGGAAGGAAGGAAGGAAGGAAGGAAGGAAGGAAGGAAGGAAGGAAGGAAGGAAGGAAGGAAGGAAGGAAGGAAGGAAGGAAGGAAGGAAGGAAGGAAGGAAGGAAGGAAGGAAGGAAGGAAGGAAGGAAGGAAGGAAGGAAGGAAGGAAGGAAGGAAGGAAGGAAGGAAGGAAGGAAGGAAGGAAGGAAGGAAGGAAGGAAGGAAGGAAGGAAGGAAGGAAGGAAGGAAGGAAGGAAGGAAGGAAGGAAGGAAGAAAGAAAGAAAGAAAGAAAGAAAGAAAGAAAGAAAGAAAGAAAGAAAGAAAGAAAGAAAGAAAGAAAGAAAGAAAGAAAGAAAGAAAGAAAGAAAGAAAGAAAGAAAGAGGGTTCCAGCTTAGAGGAAGCAGTTGGATATACTTGAATTGTTTTATAGACAATAGACAATAGGTGCAGGAGTAGGCCATTCAGCCCTTCGAGCCAGCACCGCCATTCAATGCGATCATGGCTGATCACTCTCAATCAGTACCCCATTCCTGCTTTCTCCCCATACCCCCTCACTCCGCTATCCTTAAGAGCTCTATCCAGCTCTCTCTTGAAAGCATCCAACGAACTGGCCTCCACTGCCTTCTGAGGCAGAGAATTCCACACCTTCACCACACTCTGACTGAAAAAGTTATTCCTCATCTCCGTTCTAAATGGCCTACCCCTTATTCTTAAACTGTGGCCCCTTGTTCTGGACTCCCCCAACATTGGGAACACGTTTCCTGCCTCTAATGTGTCCAAGCCCCTAATTATCTTATATGTTTCAATAAGATCCCCCCTCATCCTTCTAAATTCCAGTGTATACAAGCCTAATTGCTCCAGCCTTTCAACATACGACAGTCCCGCCATTCCGGGAATCAACCTAGTGAACCTACGCTGCACGCCCTCAATAGCAAGAATATCCTTCCTCAAATTTGGAGACCAAAACTGCACACAGTACTCCAGGTGCGGTCTCACCAGGGCCCGGTACAAATGTAGAAGGACCTCTTTGCTCCTATACTCAACTCCTCTTGTTACGAAGGCCAACATTCCATTGGCTTTCTTCACTGCCTGCTGTACCTGCATGCTTCCTTTCAGTGACTGATGCACTAGGACACCCAGATCTCATTTTCTCTAGAATGTCAGAGATTGAGAGGAGACTTGATAGAATTATATAAAATGATGCGAGGCATAGATAGGGTAGATAGTCACAACCTTTTTCTCAGGGTGGAAACGCCCAACACTGGAGGGAGCAGTTGTAAGGTGAAAGGGGGTGAGCTTAACACAGATGAGCAGGACAAGTGTTTTACACAGAGAGTAGTGGCAGCCTGAAACACATTGCCAGGGGTCATGGTGGAGGCAGTTTAACTTGGCATAATGTTTGGCACAAACTTTGTGGGCTGAAGGGCCGGTTCCTGTGCTGCACTGTTCTGTGCTCTATGTTCCTGTGCTGCACTGTTTTGTGCTCTATGTTCCTGTGCTGCACTGTTCTGTGTTCTGTGTTCCTGTGCTGCACTGTTCTGTGTTCTATGTTCCTGTGCTGCACTGTTCTGTGCTCTATGTTCCTGTGCTGCACTGTTCTGTGTTCTGTGCTCTATGTTCCTGTGCTGCACTGTTCTGTGTTCTGTGCTCTATGTTCCTGTGCTGCATTGTTCTGTGTTCTGTGTTCTGTGCTCTATGTTCCTGTGCTGCACTGTTCTATGCTCTATGTTCCTGTGCTGCACTGTTCTATGCTCTATGTTCCTGTGCTGCACTGTTCTGTGTTCTATGCTCTATGTTCCTGTGCAGCACTGTTCTATGCTCTATGTTCCTGTGCTGCACTGTTCTATGCTCTATGTTCCTGTGCTGCACTGTTCTGTGTTCTATGCTCTATGTTCCTGTGCAGCACTGTTCTATGCTCTATGTTCCTGTGCTGTACTGTTCTGTGTTCTGTGCTCTATGTTCCTGTGCAGCACTGTTCTATGCTCTATGTTCCTGTGCTGCACTGTTCTGTGTTCTATGCTCTATGTTCCTGTGCAGCACTGTTCTATGCTCTATGTTCCTGTGCAGCACTGTTCTATGCTCTATGTTCCTGTGCTGCACTGTTCTGTGTTCTATGCTCTATGTTCCTGTGCTGCACTGTTCTGTGTTCTATGCTCTATGTTCCTGTGCTGTACTGTTCTATGCTCTATGTTCCTGTGCTGTACTGTTCTGTGTTCTATGCTCTATGTTCCTGTGCAGCACTGTTCTATGCTCTATGTTCCTGTGCTGTACTGTTCTGTGTTCTGTGCTCTATGTTCCTGTGCAGCACTGTTCTATGCTCTATGTTCCTGTGCTGCACTGTTCTATGCTCTATGTTCCTGTGCTGTACTGTTCTGTGTTCTGTGCTCTATGTTCCTGTGCAGCACTGTTCTATGCTCTATGTTCCTGTGCTGTACTGTTCTGTGTTCTATGCTCTATGTTCCTGTGCAGCACTGTTCTATGCTCTATGTTCCTGTGCAGCACTGTTCTATGCTCTATGTTCCTGTGCTGCACTGTTCTATGCTCTATGTTCCTGCGTTGTACTGTTCTATGCACTATTGAAAAATAAAGCAAAAAGGATACATTTCTCTGGGTCCTCCCCATTCTTACCGAATAGACTAAAGCTTCTAACTTCCTGCCTTGGTCTCCTTGTTCCGTAACATTTACTGCTTCACCGGTTCTTGTTTATTCTTATAAACCCTCGTCTATGCTAAATGTGTTGGATGCAAATTCAGACAAATACGGCTCCCTTAATTCAAATAATAACACGTTTCTCTCTGCACATCAAAGGGAAATGGGGTGGTTTGACGATGTAATTGTGGGATGGTTCGAGGGCAGTAGGGGGTAAAGTGGGGTGGAAACAAGGTGGGGTTGTGGGTGGGGTGGGGTAACTCGTGGATGAGATAGGGTGGGGTGTAGTGGTACAGATGAGGTATGGTGTGTTTGGGGTTGGAGTGTGGTGGGTGAGGTTGGAGGTGGAGTTGTGGTTTGATATGGTTGTGTCGGGAGACATGAGGGTGCAGGTAGGGAGAGGTAGTGTTTTGGAGATGAGGTGAGGGATGTAGTTGTGGTTGAAGCCAGACGATTATTGATCTGAGCTGAAAGAGTAGTTGTTCAAACCTCCTAAATTTCACAGTGTTTCAGTAACTGCCAATGAAGTCTTGAATATGGGCGATACAATGTCCTCATGTAGATATGTCAGTCATGTACTTAACGGCAGCCAAATGCTAGCAGGGCAAGGGTAGCAAAGGTCCTGCAGGAAAGCTAACTACATTTATAACCCACTGACAACAGTGGCTTAATTTTCTGCAGAGCTCCTCCATTTGATATGAGAATAATTTCAGCACGAAAATCCAACTATTCTTTACATACCTCAATGCAATAAGGAGCAATGCATCAGTGCGATCATTAGGCAAAGCTCTTCAAAATATTGTCCCCAAATTTCCTTCAAACATTTTACAAACTCGTCTGCGCCACGTATTTACAAACTGTTAAAAGAAGAACTCTTAGAACTTCATTCAAATATCGTTTCCAAGATGGAATTGGTTGCTGAACATCAAAGGCCACCTGCAGATTAAAGAGCACCACCTGGCAGCTGCTGTAACCTCACTATCTGTGGCAGTCAGGGTAATGCGGTAACAGACAGCAAGGAGAAAGAAAGGGTAGAGCAAGGCAGAGTATCAGCTGGATGTTTTCAAAATGGGATTTAGATAAAGATTAAATCCAAAGCTGAGGGAAAGGTGAATAATGGAGAAACAAGAAACTGCAGATGCTGGTTTAAAAAAAAGACACAGTGCTGGAGTAATTCAGAGGGTCAGGCAGCATCTCTGGAGAACATGTATAGGTGACGTTTTGGTCGAGACCCATCTTCAGTCTAAGTTACTCCAGCACTTTGTGTCATTTTTCTAAAGGTCAATAATGATGTTCTGAGTAATTTTATTATATTTCCTTCATGCATTTTTTGTAATATGTAAAATATTCTAAACGTTATAACTGTTAATGAACATGAAATACTGTGTATGACTGACTCCTGGCCTGAGCCCACTTTCTGAAGATGGAATCCTTTCCCAGAAAGACGCAAATCTTACATTTTTTCCGTGCAGCTAGTCACATCTAAAGAGCAAGTCAGGAAACTTAATGTATCCTGGGATCAAAAAGGAGGAAAAAATTGTTACATAAATAGCGTAGGAGGAGGCAACTGTACAGTTTCTTTTTGATTTTCTGTTCTGTTATATTGTGAATCTCCCACTCTTTACAGTATATGCTTGTATAATGTAGGTGACAATGTGAAACTTTCCAATGTGCTGTTGAGGTGATGAATCAACAACAGCACGGCTGTAAATTGCTAAACTGAGAAGTTGTCAGAACAAGCACAGCTTGCTTTGTCTTATTAAGTTAATGTACGGGGATCGCTGGGCGGCGCGGACTTGGAGGGCCGAGTGGGCCTGTTTCCGGCTGTATATATATGATATGATAACACAACAGGGCACAGGGCAAGGAGTTGGAAAAGTCCGACTTGAATTGTTTTCTCTAGAATGCTGGAGGTTGAGGTATAACTGTTAGAAGTATATACAACTATGAAGGGATAGATGGGGTAGTCAGACCCTTTTCCCCAGGGTGGCAATATCAAAGACGTGAGGGCATAGATTAAAGGTGAGAGGAGCAAAAGGACATGCGCGCGGCAATTTATTTTTACACAGTGTGGTGCTGCTAGAGGTGGTGGAGGCAGATACGATCATGGCATTGAGGAGGCGTTTACATGGGCACATGGATTTTCAGGGAATGCAGTGATATGGACTATGTGCAGGCAGATAAGATTAATTTATCTTGGCATCATATTCAGCACATACATCGTGGGCTGAAGGGCCTGTTCCTGTGCTGTACTATTCTATGTTCTATGAATCTTTTATCCTTGGGTCAAAGAAAATTACGGTGATTTAAAGAAGGTTTTATAATTTGAGGGTTGATAGATTAGATCTCAAGCCTGATTCCTCTGGCATGGGATTATAATCAAAGGGTAGAATTTAAAATCACTGACTGAAGGTCCAAGCAGAAGATAAGGAGGAATATTTTCAGAAAGAGAATAGCTGGAATCTCAAAGAGCCTAACTTTAGCCTTCACTTAGATCAGGCAAACCTTGAAGGCAAGTGCATGGAAAGTATTCAAGACTGTACATTGACAGATCAGCACATGGTCGACCCAACATGGGAACAGGCAATTGTACATCTGCTCAGACGTAATGTGCTAGCATAGCTAATCATCTCACAGGAAAGGATTCTATGAGAAAGAGTAATGATTAAAAAAATAAAAATAATACAAAGAATATAGGATTTCACATTCTGTTTTAAAATGACCAACTTATGTCCAAAGCTATAATTGATCCTTGAAAATCCTGCAGGTCACTCCCAAGCAGCAGAACTGCATCTTAATGGGATTCGCCACAAATACTATGTGGGTCCTTGTTTGTGACTGTAAATGCGCTCAGCAGCACGATGGGGCCTCTGCCTGGTGTAAGGATCTAGAGAAAGGTTGGACAATCCTGGTCACCAAAGAGCCAAACAGCCACCTGACATGCTGATTCCAATTTGGTGAGCAGAAGCCTCAGGATGAAGCACCATGCTCCAAGGTAATGCCCAGCTGTATTTGTGTGCCTGTGGTCGCACATAGTTTGGGAAATCAAGTAATGATAACTGTAGTTCACAAAAATCTCCAGGTCTGCATATAAATCCATCACTAAACCAGGAAATCCAACATTTAAGCACATTTTTAGATTTTTTAGATTTAGATTTAGAGATACAGCGCGGAAACAGGCCCTTCGGCCCACCGGGTCCATGCCGCCCAGCGATCCCTGCACATTAACACTAACCTACACACACTAGGGACAATTTTTACATTTGCCCAGCCAATTAACCTACAAACCTGTACGTCTTTGGAGTGTGGGAGGAAACCGAAGATCTCGGAGAAAACCCACGCAGGTCACGGGGAGAACGTACAAACTCCGTACAGACGGCGCCCATTGTCAGGATCGAACCCGAGTCTCCGGCGCTGCATTCGCTGTAAGGCAGCAACTCTACCGCTGCGCCACCGTGCCGCCATTTGTTAACTCATTCACTAAATTTCAGGAAATCCAAAATTTAGACAAATTTGGTGACTTGACTTAACTTGGGGGAAGAAGTGCATTTCTCTTATTGATTGAGGATCATCCACAATGTTTTACATGAAGCAGTGAGACACTGGCATAATCCATCAAATTATCCTTCGGCCGAAGCTGCATGGGAACCATCGGCTCGACATTTACAGGCGGAGTACAGCTACAAATATGGCAGAAAATCCAATCTCCTTGTTCCCCAGACTGAAGCAAAAAGGCTCCCATGACTCTTGTAGACAGGTATATTTACCAAAAAACAAAATGCTGGAAGAACTCAGCTGAAGCAGTTTCGACCTAAAATGTTGGCTCTACAGCTTGACCCACTGGGCTCACCAGCACTCTGTTGGCTAAAATGTTGGCTCTACAGCTTGACCCACTGGGCTCACCAGCACTCTGGGTTTGCTTCCAGATTCCAGCATCTTTGCTTTTCATACTTTTGCCAAAGTCAAGGACAGTCAATAAATCCTGGCACCACCTGAGGCACCCCCAGAAAAATGTACTTCAGACCCTTTTGCTCAGGACATGTCCAGTTTCTGGGGATTTTGCATGCTTCTAATTACCAATCATTTTTAATCAGAGAACGTTGCGTGCTTACTGTGCGTGTTCACTGATCAATATCCTTGCTTCGACGGACAGATCCCTCTCTCAGAATTTATGACTCAGTAATGTTTCCTCCTCAATTATTCTTTGTCAACAGGTACACATTTTGTGCTCAAACTGAATGTGTTCCCCAGAGTAATCATATCCCCTATTGCAGGAGCTCTGACTCCACTTCTCCAGAACTCAGCATTGAACAACCTCTTGCTAACAGACTGAAGGAAGATCTTAGGACACAGCCGATGTTCTCAGTTCTCCAATGTACAAGATATGATAACATTCTTTCATTATGTTAAACTATTTTATTGGTTTGAAAGAATATGTGAATTTGTGATCATCAAAGTAACACAATGCACATGTCTTCTTTCTGTTTCTATGATTTTGCCATACCTGCAACATTCCCATATCAAAGTTGTTTCTTTGATGCTCCTGCAACCATAATGATATGAACATTAGGTATAAAATATCAATGGAATATTGAGTATGGAAATATCATCAGAAAACTTCATGGCAATGTGGAATGTCATAGGGATATAACAAAGGCATCAATATTAAAACATCACTTGATGTAGGAATATCATAGCAATGTGTAGAGAGATTTAATGCAGGACTGAGGCAGGTGAGAGGCTGGACATTGGTAAGGAAGGTGATGAAAGCAAGTTCAGTAGATGGGATAGGCAGGGGCAAGCCTGTGGGATTAAGTTGCATTTATTTCAATGCGAGAGGCCTGACGGGTAAGGCAGATGAACTCAGGGCATGGATAGATACGTATGAGTGGAATGTTATAGCCATTACAGAAGCCTGGTTACGGGAGGGACAGGACTAGCAGCTTAATTTTCCAGGGTACAAGTGCTAAAAAGACGAGATAGCGGTCGGGAGAAAAAAAAGGAGGTATAGTCATGGCAGTAGTCCAAGATGACATTCCTGAAGGCTCGTCCAGTGAGGCTATATGGATGGAGTAGAAAAATAACAAGGGGATGATGACCTTGTTGGGAGAGTAGTTGGGAGTTTATTATAGGCCTCCAAATAGTCAGCGGGAATTAGAAGAACAAATATGCCAGGAGATTGCAGGCATCTTCAAGGCTTAGACTGGGTGGAATTTATCAAGTGTGTTCAGGAAAGTTTCCTTATGCAATATGTAGAGAACCCTACAAGGGAAGAGGGCAAAACATTACCTACTCTTAAGCATACGTAAGAAGTAAATCAGGAGGTCGGAGAGGGCAGGAGATAGCTCTTGCCGATAAAATTAATGAGAATCCAAAGAAAATTTATGTACAATAAGTGAAAGAGAGAACACAGCCCCCCAGAACCCCGCAGCAGATGGGCAATGTCCTTAATAAATAACTCTTCTCTGTCTTTATCTTGGAGAAAAATATTATGGCTAATTAAGCTGAAAGAGGACAGAGAAGATTTACAAGGATGTTACCAGGACTTGAAGGGCTGAGCTACAGTGAGAAGATAGGAGCGCAGGAGACTGAGAGGTGATCTTAGAAGTGAAAAGAATTACGAGGGGAACAGATAGTGTGAATGCGCTCAAAGCTGGGAAATCACAAAAGATGAGTGAGGCAAAATTTAACACAAACCTGAGGGGCAACGTTTACACTCAAAGGGTGGTGGGTATAGAGAAGGAGCTGCCAGAAGTGAGGCAGATTCTATAACAGCATTTAACAGACATTTGGACAGGTACGTGGTTTAGAGGGAGTTGGGCCAAATGCAGACACATGTGACTAACATAGATGGGACTAACCGAGTCATAGAGGAATAGAGATTGGAAATCGGCCCTTTGGCCCACGGAGTGCATGCCAATCATCAGCCACATAACTGAGTTGTGAGTTGTGCAAATAAAAGGAAACATAAACTACGACAGGTCTCTACTTAGCAACAGCTCCTGTTGTTCTCCTGATGAAGAGACCAACTTCGGTGTGGAGAAATAATTTATATTAACATGCTGTGAGCGGTTATTATAGAATGGTTAATAAAGTTATCACAAAAAATCACTGAACTTTACTGGTTATTGCATTTTACCTTTCTCCTTTCAACTATTATTTTATTGACTTGAAATTGCTTGATTCTGCTTCCGGCCTATTTCCTCAAATGAAGCTTACATGCAAATCATGACCTTTACGCACTTCTTGGAAGCTGATCTGAAACAATATCAAGATTTTTGATGACGCTGAATAATTGAATGTACAGATGAACTTACTGGAATGTGTGCGCAGGTGACCCGACAAAGCGTCTCTGCGCCGACAGGCATAATTACAAAGGTGACATTTGAACGGTTTCTCAGCAGTGTGAAGTTTTACATGGCGCAGGAGATTTCCTTTCTGTGTAAAGGATGCTCCACACTGATTACAGTGAAATGGACGCTCACCTACAAAAGCAAAAATGTGAAATGAATATTAATGATTTAATATGTTTTCCCGTTTCACATATATATATATGCAGTACTATAGGGAGACCATTGCATAATGTAATGAAATTATCACCACCCATTATTATAAATATCTTACTTGCAAAATAAAAGGAATGACGAATGGGAGACTGGTAGTTTACTGCAAGTTGACTCCTGGAATTACACCCAATATCTCTCTATTCCCCCTTCTATTCAATGCTAATGCACAGGATTCATGGTTCTGTGCCATCACAGCTAGATGGCAGAATTCTGACTATTTAGAACACTCGGTGAAACTAGATTATTTCAAAGTCTTTACTTGTCCTCACAACTCACAATGGCTGTGCCAGGTATTATACTCGGTAGCAATGAGAAATTTAGGCAGCATCCATGCACTTTGTAACAAGTGAATTGCAATGCCATGAACAGGTAGTGTAGGATGCAGGTGATAATGAACAACTGCCATTAGCATAATAATAAACCTGAAAAATGTTTCAGAATTATAGATTCAAAAAAGGTTGGCCTTTCTTTACAAATTTCCTAAAATGTTTGTGGCTGAGTAAACAAGCCTTGCATTAATTCTCACTGCATCTCAGCTAATGCAAGGAGATAAAGTGTGTTACTTCCAGCACATGCAGCAGTATTGTTAGTAAAATTGTATATTTAATGTCCACAAGTACACAAATGTCCATGAAAATGGATGATTGGAGCTTTGAAATCAGCAGGTCCCAAAGCAAACGGGTTTGATTTTACATTAATACAAGGGAACAATGAGCTGAAATCAAGACCATCACATGGAGGGTGAAGGTGGCTCCTGTTGAAAACAAACACTGACCAGTGAGTGCCAGAAACTCTTCTCAGGAGTTGATTATAAAAAGGTCACTGGCAAAGACTGCCTTCTATTGGCTCTTTGTTCAAATGTTATCCAGTGATGAACATCACAGAGCAATGAATGCAGTTTGCAGAGGCCACGGCAAAGTGCCAAGACCAGGAAGCAGAGAGCTTCTCAAAAGCTGCAATGTGAGCTTGATGGAACGTGTGAGGAGCAAAGGGCTCAGTCTGCAATCCTCACCCCTGTACACCCACGTCCCGTAAATAAATGTCATGAGTGAAAGGAGATTCAGCATTCAGAAGGAAAACAAAACACTGAAGTGTGATATTTGTATAAATGTTATGCATTTAAAGTGGTTCCACTGTACATTACCCTGTACATTATTGTCTTTTACTTTAAATTTAGTAACACCAATTACCAGTGTGGCTTCGCTTGTGTACCATGAGGACATTTGGCCCAACACATGACAGTCCACAGATATCACATGTCAGTTTTCCATTAGATGCTCTAATACCATCGGCTGTCGATGGCTGGCTGAAGTCATCACCGTCATAGCCTTCATTCTCCACTAGGCAGCTGCTGCTGTTGGTTCCTCCGTACTCCCCAGCACGGCAGCCTTCGTCACTGAGATCAAGAGCTTCTTCACTTTCATCATAATAAACAGGCCTCACAGCACCTGCTGTATAATAAGCAAGAAAATAACTTTCAGCTTTCAGTACTCAGTGGCAGAAGCTTATACCCGGAATTTGCAACTGGAAGAATTGTTCTGAATCTTTTTCTTATTTTCAATTAAACAAACTATCTAAAAGGGGACTGGAACTAATTGTACTCCAGTCCTTCACTCTTGTAAATTAGATTGAAATTTTGTTTATAGTGTCATAAAATCATTCAGCACAGAAACAGCTCCATCGTCCATGTCAAGTACACACCTATACGAATCCAGTTAACAGATGGTTGGAGTGAAAGTTTCCTCATTTGACGAGACAACCACATGCAAGATGTTTGGACAGTCTCACTCCAAATGCAAAGGATCTGGTGTGAGGCTGACAACATCAATCAAGAATAGGTGTCACCATGACTCAATCTGGGCTAGTCTTCCAGTATTGACCCTAGGTCAAAGTTACTTTAGAATGAGATTTTACAGTTATGGGATTGTTTTATGGGTCCCAAATATGAAAGAGCTCCATACACCAAACCACGAGAACAAACATGGAGTAAATGCTTTACCTGTTTGGCAAGAGTAAGAGTAATGACAACAAGTAGTCAATATCCTACCCAATTAATCATAGTAATAAGAATAAATAATAAATATAAAATAGGAACGCAGTGATGTAGCATGAACAGTATCACAGTAATGGTGGACAATGTGCAATTCCATCAGAGTCACAGATCTCATCTGTACTCCTGTGAGATCTTAAAGTCAGGGCTAAATCTAAATGCTACAGGCTGCTTTCACCAGGTAGAGCCAGCAATGGCTGCCTCGCCAACGGTCTGTCGGGCTCTTCCTTCTTCGTTGTTTTAATAGTATGTGTTAAATGTATGTTTTCAAGTTCTTTAGCTTATTTTATGTGGGGAGGGGAGGGGAGGGGAGGGGGGGGGGGGGGGGGGTTGGGGGAAACTTTTTTCATCTCTTACCTCAACGGAGATGTGATTTTTTTCCGTATCGTATCTCCATCTGCACTGCGGCTTAACATCGAGGAGTTGGCGGCCTCTTGCTGGAGATCGATTTGGGAGCTCCAACCGCGGGAGCCTGCGGACTTACCATCGTGGAGCGGGCGATCCCTGGTTAGGGACCAACTTCGGGAGCACCAAGCTGCAGGAGCTTCGACCGCCCCGACGCGGGGGCTTTGATCGCCCCGACTACAGATGGTTTGACTGCCCCGACCGCGGGAGAAGATTAGACTTTATCGCCTTCCATCACAGTGAGGAATGTAGGGAATCCACTGTGGTGGATGTCTACTTTTATGTAGTTGTGTGTCTTGTTGCTTTTTTTTAGTATGGCTGTATGGTAATTCGAATATCACTGTACCTTAATTGGTACACATGACAATAAAAGACCTTTGAAACCTTTGAAACTAAAGTGGGTGGTATCATAGATGGCAAAGATGGCAAAGATGGGTACCAACAAATTACGCAGGATCTGGTTCATGTGGGCTGAGGAAAGGCCAGCGGAATTTAATGTGGGTAAGTGGGAAATGGTGCATTTTGGGAAGTCAAAGCAGGGCAGATCCTTCAGAATGAATGGCAGAGCCCTAGTAAGTGTTGTAGAGCAGAGGGATCTAGGAGTGCAGGTACACAGTTCCTTGGAAGTGGCACCACAGGTAGATAGGGGAGTCAAGAAGGCTCTTGATGCATTGGCCTTCATCAGTCAAGGAACACCTTCGCTCAGCACACCTGAACCTACATGATCTCCCGGTTGCCGGACACTTTAATTCTCCTCTCCATTCTTACACAGACCTTTCTGTCCTAGGTCTCCTCCATTGTCAGAGTGAGGCTAAACACAAATTGGAGGAACAGAATCTCATATTTCGCTTGGGCAGCTTACAGCCCAGTAGTATGATTATTGATTTCTCTCACTTCAGATTTCTCTCACTCACCCCGGCATTCCCTCTCTCTCTCTATTCCTACCCCACCCAAGTCGCATCAGCTTCTTGTTTTCACCCAACTAACAGCTAACAATGGCCTGTTTCCTTTATCATCGTTACTTTTTGCATATCTTTCATTCATTGTTCTTTATCTCTCCACATCATCGTCTATATCTCTCGTTTCCCTTATCCCTAACCAGTCTGAAGAAGGGGCTCGACCTGCAACGCCACCCATTCCTTCTCTCCAGCGATGCTGCCTGTCCCACTGAGTTACTCCAGTTTTATTGTATAGAAGTTGGAATGTTATTTTACAGGTGTACAAGACGTTTGTGAGGCCACATTTGGAGTATTGTGTTCAGTTTTGGTCCTTCTGCTTTAGGAAGGATGTAGTTAAGTGCAGAGAAGATTTGAGGATGTTGCCAGGACCTAAGGGCCTGAGCTACAGGGAGAGGTTCAATAGGCTGGGACTTTATTCCTTGGAGCACAGGAGCCTGAAGGGTGAACTCATGGGGGTGTATGAAATCTTATAGAGGGGAATAGATGGGGTGAAGTCTTTTACTCAGAGTATGGGAACCAAGGAGCAGAGGACTTAGCTTTAAGGTGAAAGGGCAAAGATTTAATAGGAAACTGTGGGGCAACTTTTTCACACAAAAGATTGTGGATATATGGATCAAACTGCCAAAGGGGGTTGTTGAGGCAGGTACTATAACAGCATTTAAAATACATGTTGGTAAATGGATAGGAAAGGTTTATAGGGACATATGTCAAACATGGGCAGGTGGGACTAGTGGAGATGGGGCATCTTGGTCTGCATGGACAAGTTGGGTTAAAGGTCCAGTGTTCTGATATATGGCTTTAGGACATGGAAACCAAAATAAATCATATTTTGAAAAGAACATTTATCCGACGTATAAATGAGCCACTGCCACAAGCACTGTCCTATGTTTGGCAATCAATCATCGCACTAGGTTCAGGTAATCTCGCTCATCTCAGTAACCATGGATGAGGTTGAAATATCAACCCAAAATTCGATCTGTTTCCCACCCAATTCGTTGTTGTCCGCAGCCTACTTTGGATGTGTGCAAATGAACATGTTGACAGATTTGAACGTGCATACAATCTCCACCCTTCCTATCCCCTACGCCACTGTGGTCAAACAGCCAACTGCCACTTGCTGTAATGGCTTTATGTGAATAATAAGTTCAGAGGCAGGGTAACAGGACATGCGTAAACATGACCCCATGTTTGACTACATCAATGATCCGAGCAAAGGTATTTGAAAAATTGCAAACAATTCCATACATTAATATATAATTAAAAATAAATCTATTTTATAAAGTAAGGCCGTATAAAGCTTTCGGAAAAAAAAATAGTGTGAGAACATCCTAAAACTGTAGATGCTGGAAATCTGAAATAAAAACAGAAAGTGCAGAGAACACTCAGCAAGTCAGACACCATCTGTGGAGAGAGAAACTGTTACTGTTTCAGGTCTGGCCCTGTCACAACAGAGGGTCCCAGACCTGTAGCTATTGCAATTTTCACACATGCTGCCTGACCTGCTGAATACTTCCAACATTCTCTTTCCTTTGACAGTGTGCCAGTTGATTTCCCGTGGACAAAGGAATTACCTTCTCTTTTATCAAAACTGCTGGTATATCATTTAAACATGCTCTGCTATCATCTTGCTCATTCACAAAGATGACATGTTTAAAGCAGTGGAATATTGTCATAGAATTTCACAGCCCATCCACCCAGCTGTCCCATGCCAACCGACATGTCCCATCTACACTAGTCCCAACTGCCTGCATCTGGCCCATATCCCTCTAAACCCTCAGGTCCCTATTAAATCTTTCCTTACCCCCCCCCCCCCCCCCCCCACTTTAAACCTCAATCCTGCTGCCCACAAGGATCTATATATGTTCCCTTCCTTTTCGTTGTCTATGTGCAATCGAGGGGCAACATAATTTGTGAATATAGCTGCACCTCTTCACCTGTACACTGACTACTCAAAGTTTAACCATCTTACTGTCCCCAATCTCCATTCCCTAATCATCAACACCAATCATCAATATATATTAATGATTTGGACGAGGGAATTGAATGCAACATCTCTAAGTTTGCGGATGACACGAAGCTGGGTGGCAGTGTTAGCTGCGAGGAGGATGCTAGGAGGCTGCAGAGTGACTTGGGTAGATTAGGCGAGTGGGCAAATGCATGGCAGATGCAATATAATGTGGATAAATGTGAGGTTATCCACTTTGACGGCAAGAACAGGAAAGCAGAGTATTACCTGAATGGTGGCCAATTAGGAAAAGGGGAGATGCAATGTGACCTGGGTGTCGTGGTACACCAGTCATTGAAAGTAGGCATGCAGGTGCAGCAGGCAGTGAAGAAAGCGAATGGTATGTTAGTATTCATAGCAAGAGAATTTGAGTATAGGAGCAGGGAGATTCTGCTGCAGTTGTACAGGGCCTTGGTGAGACCGCACCTGGAGTATTGTGTACAGTTTTGGTCTCCTAATCTGAGGAAAGACATTCTAGCCTTAGAGGGAGTACAGAGAAGGTTCACCAGATTGATCCCTGGGATGGCAGGACTTTCATATGAAGAAAGACTGGATGGACTCGGCTTGTACTCGCTGGAATTTAGAAGACTGAGGGGGGATCTTATAGAAACATATAAAATTCTTAAGGGGTTGAAGAGGCTAGATGCGGGAAGATTGTTCCCGATGTTGGGGAAGTCCAGAACCAGGGGTCACAGCTTAAGGATAAGGGGGAAGTCTTTAAGGACCGAGATGAGAAAACATTTCTTCACACAGAGAGTGGTGAGTCTGTGGAATTCTCTGCCACAGAAGGTTATTGAGGCCAGTTCATTGGCTATATTTAAGAGGGAGTTAGATGTGGCCCTTGTGGCTAAAGGGATCAGGGGGTATGGAGAGAAGGCAGGTACAGGTTACTGAGCTGGATGATCAGCCATGATCATATTGAATGGCGGTGCAGGCTCGAAGGGCCGAATGGCCTACTCCTGCACCTATTTTCTATGTTTCTATGTTTCTAACACCATCACCCTCTCTTGACACGGAGTGAGATTGAGCCAGTCTGTTTGAACCTCAGTAACATCACATAACTCATCCTGGCCTCTGTTCATCTGCTGCTGAAATCCTCATTTACGCCTGTGTTTGTGTGCGTTCTCTCTCCCCATTCCTTGATCCTCCCCCTTGAAGAGCTGCATCAATCGGCCTACATCAATCGGCCTGGTCTTGCCACCAGAACTGGGAGTGCGGAGCTCACTCACTCACTGAGTCAAAGAGGCCGGCTGCCGTCCGCTCTCCCTGTGCCCGTCTGTTCTCTCCTCACAACTGTGTCTGTGATCCTCCATCCTCTCCCACACATGATCTTTCTTCAGGTTACAAGTAGTCCTCAGCTTCCTGTCGTAACAGTGACTGCTGTCCCCAGTGCTATATGACCATCATTGACCCTGCCGTTCTCAATGGGATTCTATATTGTATCAAGAATTTCTATTGTTTCAGTTTCCCTTTCCCTCCCTTTTCAGCATTTCAAGGGGACTTCTTGATTTGCTCTTCTGTCTCCACCATCTTCCTTCTCCCATGATTTCCCCGTGCAATCTCAGCAATTTCAACAGTTGTCTTCTTTCCTTTTCCTGGTTCCCATCCCTCAGATACCAAAACCGTCCTTTCAGATGAAGCAGCAATTTCTTTTCCATTTTAAAGTTTGGCTCACAATGCCATCTTCTCTCCATTGGAAAAACCAAACAGGTTGATTGACGAAGACGGCTTCCGTTTAATACACAAGAGTTGTCTTGAGCTTCTTGTTGCCTATCATCCTACAATCATTCTCACTTCTCTGTCTTTGGCCTTCAAAGCTGCTGTAATGAAGCCAAGACACATCACATCATCTTGCAGCCCATAGGATTCAATATTAAGCTCAATAATTGTGGTTTGTGTCAGAACTGGCTAGTTTTGCATATTGTCTATTAGTAACATACTTATCTTTCTTCCACCACTGATGCTGCCTGATCTGAGTATTTCTAACATTTTTGTTTATGCAGTACATCACCATTCCAACATCTTTTTTTTGCTTCTAACTATCCTTTATTTTAATTCCTCCAGATAGATCAATAATCATTTGTTACCCACTGATAGATGGTGCCCAGAATACTTGTGCTCGCTGGCAATCGTGACCTCTGCCCCATCACTGTAATTCACTTTGTTCTCTCTATCCATCATCCTTGCTGTAGCTGAAACGGTCTGTGTGTAGCATAACCGGCATGCTAACCATTTACCCACGGTTCCATCAGATTTGGGTTAAATGTATATCCTATCATGCACAATAGAATGGAATTAGGCTTGGATAAGAACGGTTTCATTTTATTCTCAAATGTGGCCATTGCTGGCATTTATTCATTCTTACTTTCATTGAAAAGTAAAGGTGCGTTGGGGGGGAGGGGGGGGCTGCTAGGCATCGGCACGGGTGGTTAAGAAGGACATGAGAATTTGGATCTGCAGGGGCAGGATGTGTTTATCAAACAATGCAGGTGATGGCTGTCTAGGCTGAGGAATGGAACAATTTTCCATTTTAGGTAATCTGTTTCAGCCTCAAGTACTCTCACATCAGGCACAGCCTTAAACTGACTAAACCACAACCTTACCAAAGTACGTCGCAGCATACTCCTGCACTCACATTATAACATCCAACAATGAGGCTCGCAGCAAAGGTAGTTTCATTGTGGCCACACTGTGGACAGCTTTGTGTTGTGGTCCCACGCTCGGGAGATTGACCCAGGTTCATCTTTAAAAGTCTCACATTTATGTCCCAGAGCAGTCAGCACAATGTGGAAATTAACAGTGAATATAAAATTCTATCCGTATTAATAAGGATGACTCCATTTGAAAATATGGATGACAAATTATGAGGAACATGAATAGACCATTCAATCCCTCTGCCATTCAATGGGATCATGGCTGATGTGACAATGGGATCATGGCTGATGTGACAATCATCTTCCTGTCCTTGCCCTATTCCAGAGATTAGAAATCCATCTATCTCGGCCTTAAATATAACAAGGCATCTTGCCCGGAGCTCTCTGTGGCAATAGACAATAGACAATAGACAATAGGTGCAGGAGTAGGCCATTCAGCCCTTCGAGCCAGCACTGCCATTCAATGCGATCATGGCTGATCACTCTCAATCAGTACCCCGTTCCTGCCTTCTCCCCATACCCCCTCACTCCGCTATCCTTAAGAGCTCTATCCAGCTCTCTCTTGAAAGCATCCAACGAACTGGCCTCCACTGCCTTCTGAGGCAGAGAATTCCACACCTTCACCACTCTCTGACTGAAAAAGTTCTTCCTCATCTCCGTTCTAAATGGCCTACCCCTTATTCTTAAACTGTGGCCCCTTGTTCTGGACTCCCCCAACATTGGGAACATGTTATCTGCCTCTAATGTGTCCAATCCCCTAATTATCTTATATGTTTCAATAAGATCCCCCCTCATCCTTCTAAATTCCAGTGTATACAAGCCCAATCGCTCCAGCCTTTCAACATACGACAATCCTGACATTCCGGGAATTAACCTAGTGAACCTACGCTGCACGCCCTCCATGGCAAGAATATCCTTCCTCAAATTTGGAGACCAAAACTGCACACAGTACTCCAGGTGCGGTCTCACCAGGGCCCGGTACAACTGTAGAAGGACCTCTTTGCTCCTATACTCAACTCCTCTTGTTACGAAGGCCAACATTCCATTGGCTTTCTTCACTGCCTGCTGTACCTGCATGCTTCCTTTCATTGACTGATGCACTAGGACACCCAGATCTCGTTGAACTCCCCCTCCTCCTAACTTGACACCATTCAGATAATAATCTGCCTTTCTATTCTTACTTCCAAAGTGAATAACCTCACACTTATCTACATTAAACTGCATCTGCCATGTATCCGCCCACTCACACAACCTGTCCAAGTCACCCTGCAGCCTTATTGCATCTTCCTCACAATTCACACGACCCCCCAACTTAGTATCATCTGCAAATTTGCTAATGCGTTCCAAAGACTCAAAATCCTCTCAAAAAGAAATTTCTCCTTATCTCAGTCTCAAATGTCCACCCTTTACTCTGTGACTATGCTATGGTTCTGGATCTTCCCTTGAGAAGAAATAGTCTTTCAGCATTTATCCTGATAGCCCCTTAAGAATCTCCACTCACTTCGCACGGCACGGTGGCGCAGCGGTAGAGTTTCTGCCTTACAGCGAATGCAGCGCCGGAGACTCAGGTTCGATCCTGACTACGGGCGCCGTCTGTATGGAGTTTGTGACCTGCGTGGGTTTTCTCCGAGATCTTCGGTTTCCTCCCACACTCCAAAGACGTACAGGTATGTAGGTTAATTGACTGGGTAAATGTAAAAAAAAATTGTCCCTGGATAGTGTTACTGTGCGGGGATCGCTGGGCGGCGCGGACTTGGTGGGCCGAAAAGGCCTGTTTCCGCGCTGTATCTGAAATATGAAAATATAAATAATATAAAACAATCCTGACATTACCTACAAGGACCATTCTAATCAACTTTCTCTGAACCCCCTCCTTAATAAGAGGGACTAAAACTATTTACCATACTCTAAATATGGTATCACTAATACTGTAAGATTTCCCTACTTTTATACCCCAATCCCTCTAAAATAAAGGCCAGCGTTCCATTAGGCTTCCCTATTACCTGCTGAAATTATTTACTGGCTCTTGGTGTTTCTTGCAAAAGTCCACTCCAATTCTCTCTCCACTGCAGCTTTCTGATTTTTTTATTCATTTAAATATTCTTCTTTTGTTCTTCCTTCCACAATGAGAAACTTTCCATTTTCCCACATCTTCTCTCTTTGCCAGCAGACACATATCCATAATCTCTGTACACTGTTCATGTCCTCCTGCCAACTGGCCTTCCCATACATTCACATCATTAATAAATGATGTTAACAGACCATGTCCTGGCATTGATCTATGACCAGCGTGGTCAACGTGAAAATGACCCTCGTCTTATTTACTGCTTCCTGTTTGTTAGTAATGCCAATGTCACCTCCAACATTGGTCTGCACTGAGAGTGGATCTGGAGCAGACTCATTGTTTACGTTCAAGTTTTGAATGCCTTCATGGCAGAGACACAAGTGACAAGAAGTTTCTTAGAGCAGCCAAATTTGAGAGGATATTGCACAGTTCCTCATGTAAATAGGCAGTGTACCGTGGTTGATGTTACTCCCTCTAGCTGCTGCACACTGAATAACCTTCCTTCTGGAGAACTCTCTGTGCTGGACAGCAGTGAGACCCTTCTGTGGTTTCCAGTATTGTATTTATCTCCTTTCTTGGTCACAGTAACAGTGTCTCTATGTGCTCCTGGAATGCCTTCCTGGAATGTCTTCCTCTTCCCAGACAAGGGAGATGAGGATGCAAATTTGTGTCTATATTTCCTCTGCACCTGATTTTAGAAATTCAGCAATGATATTGTGTGCTCCTGAGGCATTGTTTATTTGCTGACACCTGGCCACCACACAAATAGGATGCTTCAGTAGTTTCCTGACAACTGACCGGGTTACAGAATCTATGATGTTAAACTGTGAATGAGATATATCACCACACCTGATGAGGAATGCAGCTGAATCCACAGCGATTTAAGGATGACATTAGTAGTCACTGAGAATAATCTGCCTGGCTTTGCACTGAACCAAGATCTCAGTCTATAATTACAAACGTTTTCAGTGCAAGGTTAAAAACCGAAAATACTGTATTTACTATAGATTTCCAGCAAACGCAATTTTTTTGAAATTAGCAATGCATGGCCACGCTATTCCAGTTTAGAATTTCCCAATATTCAGTTCGGCAGCACAGGACATGAGGAGGACTGTCATGTTCCACGTGATATTCATATTATTTGATATATTATCTTCAATGGCCAGCAATGTTTAGACGTCGTACTTCAATTCACTGCTGATTTGCTCACTGAAACAGACAGAGAATGGCCGTTACGCCAAGCATCCATAAAGTAAATGTCCTCTGCTAACCGGTTCCTTCTACATATAACACTGCCGTTCAACAATAAGGGACCTCATCGACACCTTGGAAACTGTGGATCGTTTTCCACTTCTTGGCGGCACATTCTGACAAAAATGATGTTTGAAGATCAAGGTCTAAGTCCAACCAAAGCCTCGTTGTCTACCGAACAGCAGTGATCCCCACCATTCCATACTCTTCAGAGGAAGACTACCAAAGGCAGGCACCTGAAAGCACTGGAGAATATTACCAACACGAAAAATACTCAGGTTGTTTGTACCCGGTCCCACCATAAACCCTTAAACTCTTTCAGGCAAGTGTAAGGCATCCTATCATATTCTTCTAATCAGAACAGAGAATCTAGCTAATAAAAATAATCACAGAATTGTACAGTTTACCCACCACATCCATGACGACCTTTTTTGCTCATCTACATCAATCCCATTTTCCCACATTAGAATCCTATCCTTCAATGCCTTGCCTAATTGTGTGTCTGTCCAAATGGCTGTTCAATGTAGCATTAATAATTGGGTCTGATTCCACAGCCTGTTCGGGCAGTGCAATCCAGATATCAGCCGCTCTCTGTGTAAAAAAATCAACCTACTCCACAGATGTACTTGAAATCTTCCACCTTTCACCTTAAAACTAAAATTGCTCTCTTGTTTTTGATACCCCTACCGTGGGAAAAAGATTTTGACTCACTGTCCTATCCTTGCCACTCGTAATCTAAAAACAGAAAATGGTCAGCAGGCCAGGCAGTATCTGTGGAATGTGTAACAGAGTAAATGTTTCACATCGAGGATGGTTACAGTCTGTTGTTGCTGGGAGGTTGCCATGAGGAATGTGCCTTTAAGGTCTACTGCCCTTTCACAGATCACTAGCCATCAAAATGTCACAAATAGCATCCATTTGATGCTGGTCACATCAGGAAACCCATATGTTCCATTTAGCATGTCTTTTGGTGTAAAACACTAACATTCTAACACTTAATTTGAAGACATTTTGAAGAAATAATTCATTTAAATCAATGAGACAGCAAGAATAAAATTGTTTATGTAATTGTAATGACGTGAAATGCCTTTGACAGGAGTGACTGGCTGAACCAGAGAGCGTACGTGGTCTGTGTGTGAAGACAACGAGCCGTTAGGACATGCATCACAAAAGGCAGCGGCCTGCTCTATGCCCTGCTCTTTGCAGTAGTTAGTGAAAGACTTCACCTTGGGTTCAGTATGCTCATCTTTACACATTGTACTTCCTACGCCCACACCTCAGCAACCAGACTTTGGCGATATGGCAGCACAGCTGAAGAGACCGAAAGTCAGGTGCATCCTTTAGCAAACGTGTTTTAACTGAAGTGTGAAGGTCACACAATGTGTAAAGGAGTTATATGTTTGATTTTCAGGAAGATTGTCCTCACACAGCAGTTTTCACTTCATGATACATATCAGCTGGAACCAGCAACTGCAAGATCTGAAATGTTTTGCAGCAACTGTAGTTTTCTTTCTTATGGATAATATTTCTCATGGGTCTGTTCCTTCTTGGTACAATCCACCTAAGCCTCTCTCCACCAGAGTCTGCATCAAATCCGAGCTCTTCTGTTGATTTTGCATTGAGAAACAGACAAAGGGGTTTATTTGTGCACAACGCCAACTGATTCTGTACATAGTCATGTACAGTGATGTAGTGCATCAGTTCCATAGTCAAAAGTCCAATGTCGGCAATGGGTACAGGTGAATTGGGCCGTACCCTAGCTTATGGAAGGACCGTTCAGAAACCTGATAACAGATGGGAAAAAGCTGTTACTGAGTCTGTTGGTACGTGCTTTCAAGCTTCTGTAGGTTCTGAGCAGAGAGAAGGAGGAATGACCAGCGTGAGACACGTCCCTGATTATGTTGGCTGCTTTTCGGAGGCAGCATGAAATGTAGATGGAGTCAGTAGTAGGAAGTCTGGTCTATGTAATAGACTTGGCTGCATTTACAACTCTTGGCAATTTCTTACGGCCTTAGGCTGCTGTTCCCAAACCAGGTGGTGATGCAACCTGACAGTGTGCTTTGTATGGTGCATCTGTAGAAGTTTTGTTTAGTTTAGAGATACATTTGAAAGCAGGCCCTTCAGCTCACCGAGTCCGCACCGACCAGCGATTATCACACATTAATACCAGGGACAATTTTTACATTTATACCAAGCCAATTAATCTACAAACTACGTCTTTGGAGTGTGGGAGAAAACCAAAGATCTCAGAGAAAAACCCACGCGGCCACGGGGAGAAGGTATTAACTCCGTACAGACAGCGCCCGTAGTCGGGATCAAACCCTGGTCTCTGGTTCTGTAAGCACTGTAACCTCTGCGCCACTGTGCCGCCTTAGATGTGGGAAGGGTAATTGTTAAATTTCCTAAGTTTTCCTAGGAGGTAGAGGCATTGGTGCCTTCTTGGATGTCACATCAATATGGTTGGTCCACGACAGATGGTTGGTAATAGATCGTGGAGTATGAAACTCTCAGCCATTTGCACTTTGGCACCATTGATGATAATTGGGGCATGTACTTCACGACGCTGCCTGGAGTCAATAACTCTTCTTCATCAAGCTGATATTGAAGAGGAGGTATTGTCCTGCCACTGTTACTTCTCCTTGCTGCTCACCCTTGCCTCAAGTGGAGGCGCTGATGGCTCAGCTCATCCTGGCGGATATGCTTTGGATTTGATGATGCAGCCCTGGCAGTCTCTGGCCTATCCTGGCGGCTCTCTTTGCCTCTTTGTGTGCGTGCAGTCCCTCGTTGTCCGTGGGCAGGAAGAGGTGCTGACATGTGAGACTTTCCCCGGCCACAGTCTTAGCCTCAGTAGAGGCACTGGCTGTCTGGGGCTTCACTGTGGGCAATGAGCAGATGCAACAACATTCAAGAGGTTCCACAGGACTCCAAGCAAAAGCAATCCGTTTGTTTGACAGTCCACTCCCCATCGTAAACATTCATTTTCTCCAGTAGCTACAGTATTCGTCACTTACAAATGCACTCTAGTTATTCACCAAGGCTACTCTTAAACTTGTTACCTCGACCTGAGAGGGGGCCACAGACAACATGTGTATGAAAACATCCACTGCCTGCAGATTCCACTCCAAGTCGCAAAGTATCCCGACTTGGAAATATATTGTAGCTTCTGCATTATTGCTGGATCCAAGTCCTGGATCTGCCACCAATAGAACTGTGGGTGTACCTTCACCAGAAGAACTGCAGTGGTTCAAAAAGGTGGCTCACATCACCTCCACTGGGGCAATTTGAGATAGGCAATAAATGCTGGCCTTGTCATCAACACGCTAAATCCCAACAATGAATATTTGAGGGGAAAAAATAAATTACTCTGCACCTGTGGTGATTAAGACTCTTACAGCAAGTGAGGGATTGAGCAGATGAAGGGTAGTGAGTGGGTGGCGAAGTGAATTAACAAACTGCACGCTTACGATAGACTTTCTGACGGCTGTTAATCCACAAAGAAGGAGCGGAGATTTCAAAAGAGGATATTTTCAGATGTCAGCAGAAACAAACTAACCAGAAAACGTCACATTGAAGAAACGGCATGCAAAGAATGACAAGGTGACAAGGGTGGAAATAACAAAGGAACGATGTGTCGATGGACCCACCCTCAGCACCATGCAGGACAGTTGAGAAAATGGCAAGTGGAATTATTTGGGGTGGGGGTGGGGTGGTGGCATACGCTGTCTGAAAATTCCTCAGTATCTTCAGTGGAGAAGAGTTTACATAGTAGTCATCTTATTCCAGTCATATGATTACCAAAATATTTTTCGTAATAAAGGATACAGGAAGTTTAATCAATTAGTTTTGCATCAACTCACCTCAAAAGTATAGAACTAAAATCTTTCGATTTCAGCTTTTCCCACGGACTGAAATTCTTAGAAGGACAGTAAAACCGAGACAGTAGATTTTCCATGGGCCTCCCACTTAACTTTTTAATTTTTAAATACTCTGAATCCTACGAAAGCCGGAAACTAGTTACTTTGGGTTAAACTTTACTCTGATTTTATTTTAAATAACAGTAAATTGAGCCATTGGAAAATGTTGAGATGTTGCTATGCAGTGTGAAAGCCATAAAACGATGACTGATTTGCAAAGCGATGTGGGTCTTTCGCTGAGAACAATGTAGAACAAAGTCCTGTAAAACCACTACATATACCTCTCAAGCTCAAAAAACAGAAACCAATCAGCATCATTTTGTTCCCTGAACAACTATGATACGATACGATAGAACTTTCTTCATCGCAGGAAGGAAATTGATCTGCCAACAGTCATAAAATGCAAAATATATGAAACATGAAATTAAAGTGAAGAGGGGAAAGGATTGGGGATGTGCAAAGATTGGGGTGGGGCGGGGGAGGGGGAGAAAGGAATCAGTCTAACCCCCGACAGAAGGGGGAGGACTTGTACAGTTTGATAGCCATAGGGAAGAAGGATCTCCTGTGGCGTTCTGTACTGCATCTTGGTGGAACCAGTCTGTTGCTGAAGGTGCTCCTCAGGTTGGTGTCATGGAGGAGGTGAACTGTATTGTCCAAGATGCTCTGCAGTTTGAGGAGCATCCTCCACTCCAATCCCACACCACTCAACAAAGTCGCTGACTACACCTCTGTATTTAGCATCCCTCCCCTCACTGATGCAGCCCACAATTGCAGAGACATCTGACATTTCTGCAGCAGGCAGGAATCCAAGCTATATGTGAAGTCTGAGGTGTAGATGGTGAACAGGAAGGGAGAGCGGACCGTCCCGTGGGGCCCCTGTGTTGCTCACCACCATGTCCGAGACACAGTTCTGTAGCCTGACATATTGTGGTTGTCCAGTCAGGTAGTTGGTGATCCAGGACACCAATGGAGCATCCACCCACATCTTCCTCAGTTTGCTCCCTAGCAGTGCAGGCCGGATGGTGTTAAAAGCCCTGGAGAAGTTAAAAAAAACATGTCTCTCACAGTGCTTCCCGGCTTATCCAGGTGAGCACAGGAACGATGGAGCAGGTGGATGATGGGGTCCTCAATCCCCATCTTTATTTGGTAAGCAAACTGCAGGGGGTCCAGGTAGGGATTAACCAGGGGTCGCAGGTGAGTGAGCACCTGCCTCTTTATGGTGCGTCCTCTTTGCTACAGGAACCAGGCAGGATGGCTTCCACATCACAGGAACCCTCTCCAGCTCAGGTTGAAGATAAGCTGGAGTACTCCACACAACTGGCTGGCACACGCCTTGAGTACCCTAGGGCTGACACCATCGGCACCCGTGGCTTTGCCTGGGCAGAGTCTGCTCAGCTCTCCTCACCTGCTCAGCCTTGGTGGTCAGGTGCGGCAAAGAAAGGACAGAGGAAGTGGACCAGGGGGATTGAGGGGGAGAGTCTGTCAGGGAGCAGGGAGGAGAGTGAGCAGAGGCCCCACCATCAAATCTATTTTAAAAAACGGTTTAGTTCATTGGCCCAGTCCTGATTGCTTTTCCTCCCCAGGCCACTAGTCTTCTTGTCGCCTGTGATTCTCTTCATACCGCTCCACGCATCCCTCATGTTGTTCTGCTGAAGTTTCCGCTCCAGCTTCCTCCTGTAGTCATCCTTGCCCTGAGTCAGTCTCACCTTCAGGTCTTTCTGCACCCGTCAATGTTCTCTCCATGGGGACTACAGCGCGTCCCAGTCTGTGACCTCAAAACAGTCATGTTGAGCATCACAGACCTCCTGTGACCACCTCCTCACTGACCTTGTGGTCCAGGCAGCTTCTGGACCATTGGCTTATACCTGGGTAGGAGGTGAACCAAGTTATGGTCGTATCTTCAGTCTAAAGAAGGGTCTCAACCCGAAACGTCACCCCTTCCTTCTCTCCCGAGATGCTGCCTGTCTGAGATGGCAGACCCATCAGGAGAGACTGAGTTGGCTAGGCCTCTCCTCTGCAAATATCAGTAGAATGAGAGGTGTGCTCAGAGAAATAAAGAAAATTCCATGTGGGTTTGGCAAGATAGTTACAGGGAGGACTTTGCCAATGGTTAAGGGGCTTACAATTAGGACTTGCAGTCTCAAAATATGGGGTAAACCATTTAGGATTGAAATGAGAAGAAACGTTTCCCTGACATTGGAATTCTCTTCCCCAGAACGCAGTGGATGCTCAGTAATTTATGGATTTTTCGATATAAAACTAATCAAGTGAGAGAGAGATGACAGGTAAATAGTGTTGAGATAGATCAGCTACCATCTTCCAAATTGCAAAGCAAATTCAAGAGGCTGACTAGCATAGTCTTGCTCCTATTTGTGCTCAATGTAGGATGGCCATGAGAGGCAGAACCGGTGATTAAAAACTAATGGCAAGAATGAAAACATTTTTTTTAAATCACTGAAATGCTAGCCTTTTGGATATATGATATGAAGATGGTACTATCATTATACAAAGGCCTGGTTAGAGACACAGTTCAAATACCTTATTAATTTTTGGGCACCATATTTCCAAATGGATATATGGCCCTTAGGCCTGTATATAACTGAGGCATTTAAGATGATTTAAGGATGTGTTAGGGTGGGTAAAAGGGAATGTATTTCTTCTCACAATGAGACACCGGAAAAAGGAGCTAAATATCTGTTATAGATTGTTCAGTGTGATGTTGGGAAAAACATTTTCACACAAAGGGAAGTGGAACTTACATCTCTTATTCAAAAATGCTGCCATGGTATTCATTTGAACATATTAAGTAGTAAGATTGATAGGTCAAAAACCCTGTCAGAAAGAAACTAAAAGGTAATTTGATAATTTTGTTCAAAGTTTAGGTCTAAAACATTAACTCAGTTTCCCTTTCCACAGATGCTGCCTGGCCCACAAAGTATTTCTGCCATTTTCTGGGTTTTATTTCAGATTTCCAGAATTTATTGACTTTCATCTGAAATTAATGAAGTTCTGTTAGGTAAAGATATTCAAGGTAAAAAAATCAAGATAGATTTACTGTATAGATGGGTGTAATTTAACTGAATAGTAAAACAGATTAAAGATAAAATGGTGGAGTAACTCAGCGGGTCAGACAGCACCTCTGGAGAAACCCCTATTTAGTTCCTCCAGAGATGCTGCTTGATCCGCTGAGTTACTCCACCATTTTGTGTTTATCTTTGGTATAAACCAGCATCTGCAATTCCTTGTTATTACAGTAAAACAGACCAAAGTGGCTAAACAGCTTCCTGTTCTTTGTTCTTATTTTCAAAACACAATAAAAAAGAAAGCAACGAGGAAAAAAATAATCCTCAACAACCAGTGAATGAAGCTTTGGCAAATAGAGTCATTTGTTCCGGACCAGGAGAAAGCAGAAAAGCAAGAAGAGAACAGGAGTGAGAAAGCACAGGACTCGACCCTTCCAATAGCGTTGCTTCCATTTTAAGAGAATTTGATCATCAGAGCAGATGTCTGATTCAGAATTTCAGTTTGTGGTTAAGCTTAGATCTGCCTAATGGGGCTCCTCTGCTTGATTGTTCTTGTTGAAGCTTCCTCCTCTCCTAAAACCAGTCAATCATGCCAGGCTTCAGTTGTATTTGCAGCACTGATCCTGTGAAACCATGATCAAGAATGTGTGAATCTATGCTCACTGTAGCTAATCTTGGACTTATTGTCGCAGGACCCAAGCCAGTGTGCAGCCAACATCTGCTTTTCTCGCAGCATTACTGTATTTCAATCTTAAATTTAATCCTGCATCCTGAATCTTGTGCACTTGCTCAGTGCCCTCAGTGCCCTCAGTGCCCTCAGTGCCCTCAGTGCCCTCAGTGCCCTCAGTGCCCTCAGTGCCCTCAGTGCCCTCAGTGCAACAAGAAGGCATACACCCAAGCCTGGCCTAACTGAAAGTATTCTACTGGAAAAGAATTCCAGTCGATGTTGCATATGCAATGCACCTGCACTTATATCTTAACAATGGAGCCGGGATCCAGCAGCAAACTCCTGCTTGAAACCTTTAGGGTCCAATATATCCACTTACTTGTTTCCCAATGTAAAAAAAAATCTGAATTCAAAACTGGAATAATAAATCATGTTTTCTAATCTGAAGTTTTTCAGCTCACTCCTTTTATTCCCATTGGGATAGTGGTGAGGTTTCAGGTCTACTGTCCACAGGCTATACATTTCCTTCATATTCTGCTTCCACTTTAACCCAGTTTGGATCTGAAATGACTCAAGCTTGGGCAATACATTCTGGCCTTGTGAGTGACATCCATCCAATTAATGAAAACATTTTTAAGTGTTGTTTTGTGAAAATGCTCAATGATCTTTGTTGATGTTACGTGTCTGTTGTCTTACATCTGACACGAGTTTCAGGTTGAGGATGAGTAACTGACCTTGCTCATGTCCAATATTGGTTCCTTCTGTTTATGTTACTCAGAGAATACGCATTTCTGCCAAGTTGATCCACAATTCCCTGTCCAGAAATGCATCTCAGTAAATGACAGGGAAAATTCTCCCACCTTGATTATGTTGCTCCATCTGCATCTCAATATTTGGTTCTGAATCGTTTAAATCACTCTTTAATTGTCTGAAGCAGTTTCTTTAAGGGCTCGGGGACAAAAGAGCACCACTTGTTTGTGAAAATAAACAAGCTACCAACATATTCTGAGCGCTTAGTCAGCACAGCATCAGCATTCCTAATATTTACTGAATACAAGATAAAACAAGATAGAAAATATCATATTGTAGCGACCATAGAGAATGGTCCAGGTCGTCGAACCCTCGGATTGGCCAGCGAGGTCACGTGTGAACGCGACCATGGGGATTGGTCCAGGGAGCGACATCGCTGATTGGCCAGCGATGTCATGTGCGCGTTTGGCGCCCGAAATAGTTAGTTCGGCGAAGTCTTCGAAGAAGACAGTAAGTTTTTGATGGTTGTCCTTTACCTTGTTGTTTAACTCTGTATTCGAATATTGCGGCTGCAATAAACTTCTTCTACAACCAACAAGTTTCCGGACTCGCCATATTGGTGACCCCGACGTGATCTGGACGATCACCGACTATGCAGGGACCCGACGCCTCGTCGGCGATGACCGCGCCGGGCACACCGGAGTCAAGCGCGGTAAGCGTTCACCTTCCGTGGTTTTGGACGCACGCACCGCAATCTTGGTTTATACACACCGAAGCTCAATTTCATATAAAGAAGATATCGGACGACTCCACGAGGTATTACTACCTCGTCAGCGCTCTATCATCGGAGACGACCACGCGCGTGATGCGGTTCATCGTTAATCCACCTGCGGAAAGCAAGTACGAGGCCATGAAGAAAGTATTACTGCGAATCTTCGGGTTTAATAAGCATGGTGGTGCGGCAAGACTTCTGCACCTACCGGATCTTGGAGATCGACTGCCTTCCGTCCTCATGTCCGAAATGATGATGCTAGCCGGTGAGCATACGGATTGCCCTATGTTCGAACAGGCATTCCGCGAGAAGCTTCCTGAGGATGTCCGACTGCTGCTCACGGATTGTTCTTTTAAGGACCCCGAAGCATATGCAGCGAAAGCGGACGCGCTCATAGCGGCTAAAAACAAGGCAAGCGGTTCGATCAACAAGGTCTCGACATCAGTGACCACGCCACAGCGACGGCAAGATGGCGCCACGTCTCCCGCCAATTCTCCGAAAGCCCGCCAAAAAGATCCGCACAAGCGCGGCTGGTGCTATTATCACCTACGATGGGGTAGCGAATCCCGCAACTGCCGCTCACCTTGTACCTTCGCGGGAAATGCCTCGGCCGATCGTACATAGGGGCAGTTACGATTGGCCAGAACCGGCGCCTCTATGTCCATGATCGATTCACGGACACAGAATTTTTGGTGGACACGGGAGCCATCGTCAGTATAGTGCCGCCGACCGACCTCGAAACCAGATCGGGTAAGACAGGTCCCACCCTCATCGCGGTTAATGGCAGCCCAATTCGCACTTTCGGTATACGGAAGATGTCCCTTGTGTTAGGCCTCCGCACGTACGAATGGCCATTCATCATAGCCGACGTCAAACAAGCGATCTTGGGAGCAGATTTTCTCTGGGCTTTTTCACTGGTCCCTGATGTCCGCGGTAACGACCTCCGACCCTCCGCCGAAGATGAGCACGTCGCTCCGACAATCGCCTCCTCGCCCAGCCCTACTGTCCAGGCCGTCGTCGCGGCCCCCGACTCGTATGCTGAGATTCTGGCGGAGTTTCCAGAGCTGCTCATTCAACGTTTCGACACGTCTTCGGCCAAGCACGGCGTGGTCCATCACATCCGCACCGAAGGCCCTCCTGTTTTCGCTCGGGCCAGGAGGCTACCGCCAGACAAACTGGTGGTGGCATGGGCAGAGTTCAGGAAGATGGAGGAAATGGGAATTGTTCGTCAGTCTGACAGCCCGTGGGCCTCGCCGTTACATATGGTCTCCAAGGCATCTGGGGGGTGGAGACCATGTGGCGATTATCGGCGTCTCAATGCTGTCACCACGGCTGATCGCTACCCCATACCGCACCTACAGGACTTTTCATCTGGGCTGGAAGGAGCGGTGGTGTTCTCCAAAATCGATTTGGTGCGAGGATACCACCAGATCCCGGTGCGACCGGAGGACATACAGAAAACTGCAACGATTACTCCGTTCGGGTTGTTTGAATGGTTGCGTATGCCTTTCGGTTTAAAGAACGCGGCACAGGCTTTCCAACGACTGATGGACCGCGTGGGCCGGGATTTACCCTTTTTGTTTATTTATTTAGACGACATCCTGGTTGCCAGCACCTCAGTACAGGAACACCAGGCCCACTTGCGGACCGTTTTCCAGCGGCTCCAAGACCACGGGCTCATAATCCAACCCTCCAAATGTCAATTCGGCCTTCCTGCTCTTGATTTTCTAGGGCACAGAATTACCCCTGCCGGCGCCTCCCCTTTGCCCGAAAAGGTGGAGGCTATCCGGGCATTTCCTAGGCCCACCACAGTAAAAGGGCTGCAGGAGTTCGTAGGCATGGTTAATTTCTACCATAGGATCGTTCCGGCAGCTGCGCGAGTCATGCGCCCGCTTTTCCAATGCCTTGCAGGGAATCTGGTAGAGTTGATATGGTCCCCGACCGCAGAGTCGGCTTTTACAGCAGCTAAGGCAGCTTTGGCAGACGCCACCATGTTGGTCCACCCGAGCCCCTCCGACCCCACGGCCCTGATGGTTGACGCCTCTGACGTGGCGGTGGGCGGGGTTCTGGAGCAGCAGGTCGGTGGCCGTTGGCAGCCTTTGGCGTTTTTCAGCCGGCAACTAAATTCGGCTGAGCTGAAGTATAGCGCATTTGACCGAGAGCTTTTGGCCCTCTATTTAGCTGTTCGTCATTTCAGGTACTTCCTTGAGGGCCGCCCATTTGTGGCCTTTACGGACCATAAACCATTAACATTTGCTTTTGTCAAATTGTCTGACCCATGGTCGGCCCGCCAGCAGCGGCACCTGACTGCTATCTCCGAATTCACCACCGATGTCCGTCATGTCGCGGGTAAGCTTAATGCCGTTGCTGACGCCCTGTCTAGACCTGCTTTTCCCCCTATTTCGGCGGTGGACTGCGAAGTGGATCCCCAAGAGCTTGCGGAGGCACAGCTTCTAGCGGATACCGCTTCGGCATACCAGTCCACCACTTCGGGATTGAAGTTGGCCCAGGTAGCTTGTGGGTCAGAAGGCACAAAAGTCTGGTGCGATGTTTCTCTTCCCCGTCCCAGGCCGGTAATACCGCCCTCCCTTCAGCGCCGGGTTTTCGATGCCATTCATGGGCTGGCGCACCCGTCCATCCGCTCCACCTCTGCTTTGGTAGCAGCTCGGTTTGTCTGGCATGGCCTACGGAAACAGGTAGCGGGTTGGGCGCGTGCCTGCGTTCCCTGTCAGACCGCTAAAGTCCAGCGCCATGTCCAGCCCCCCGTACAGGATTTCGAGGTCCCGGCTGTTCGTTTTTTCCACATCCACGTGGATTTGGTCGGTCCTTTGCCTTCCTCCCGGGGCTACACCCACCTCCTCACGGTGGTGGATCGGTTCACCCGGTGGCCAGAGGCTTTCCCATTGTCTGATATTTCGTCAGCGTCTTGTGCTAGGACTTTGGCCCTTCATTGGGTAGCTCGTTTCGGGGTCCCGGCAGTTATTACCACTGACAGAGGCCCACAATTCACTTCGTCCCTCTGGGCCGCGCTCGCAGAACTGTACGGGTCCAAGTTACAACCCACGACTGCATATCACCCCCAGGCAAATGGACTCGTAGAAAGGTTCCACCGCCAACTTAAGGCGTCCCTCAGTGCAAGGCTTGAAGGCCCGGACTGGGTAGACCAGCTCCCTTGGGTTCTTTTGGGCATCCGGACTGCTCCTAAGCTAGATCTCGGTGCGTCGTCCGCAGAGCTAGTATATGGCTCGACACTTCGAGTACCCGGAGATCTGTTTCCGGACCCTTCAGACCAGCTGCCTACAGTCCCATCAGTGTTAGCATCTCTCCGGGAACGGGTGGGCTCCCTGGCTCCAGTTCCGACTTCACGTCATGGGTGTCCCATGGTACATGAACCGCCTTCCCTGAAGGACTGTGAGTTCGTTTTTCTGCGAAAAGATTCCCATCGCGCCCCGTTGCAGAGGGTCTATCAAGGGCCGTTCCGGGTTTTGCGTAAGGGAACGGCTACCTTCACCTTAGACATGTGCGGCAAGAGTGAGCTCGTCTCGGTGTCCCGGCTCAAACCTGCACATTTGGATCCGGATCAACCAGTCCCGGTCGGTCAAACCCCTAGGAGAGGCCGACCTCCGTTAGTTCCGCTCAGTCCAGGACCCCCCGTTCCGGCAGTTCCTCCAGGACCCCCCGTTCCGGTAGTTCCTCCAGGACCTCCCGTTCCGGCTGTTCCGCCAAGTCCGGAACCCCCGGCTCCTGTGGTTCAGGCTGTCCCTCTCCGTACTCGTTATGGTCGCGAAATCCGGCTCCCTGCTAGGTTCCGCACCTCGGGTTCTGGGGGGGGTCATGTAGCGACCATAGAGAATGGTCCAGGTCGTCGAACCCTCGGATTGGCCAGCGAGGTCACGTGTGAACGCGACCATGGGGATTGGTCCAGGGAGCGACATCGCTGATTGGCCAGCGACGTCATGTGCGTGTTTGGCGCCCGAAATAGTTAGTTCGGCGAAGTCTTCGAAGAAGACAGTAAGTTTTTGATGGTTGTCCTTTACCTTGTTGTTTAACTCTGTATTCGAATATTGCGGCTGCAATAAACTTCTTCTACAACCAACAAGTTTCCGGACTCGCCATAATATCATGAACAGGGAAAATGACAAACACTGCAATGTTCAGCTAGCTTGCCATTTGTTCACAGTTACAGAAAATGCCCAGCTATTCAGTTACTGCAGCAAAGTTGTGATGCTGTGAGATAAGTCTCACTCCCATGAGATGGGGTTTATCTGGGCTTCAGAGATGTAGCATGCTGATAAAGACTTCCTCTCACAGTTGATATGAGCAAGCCTGCAGCAGCAGTGCGACTGTGTGCAGTCAAGTGGCCAGGGCTTGCAGACTTCTCGCCTCTCCAGTCTCACCCCCCAGCAATAAATAGCATCCTTTCCAATTGTGTATTGAATAGCATTTCACCTCCATGAACCACAATGTACTTTGATGAGAAGCCTATAAGCCACAAGCACTCATTCACCGAACCAGGCAGCAGTCTGATAACACTGTAGAAACGACAGTGTAAAAACATTGCACACTCCATTCGCTATCTTACTTTATTTGTCAAGGATATACTTCCTGTAAACTGTACATGAAACACATTTACTTAAGCATTGGGGAACAGTGTCTAAGGTTACTAGGCAATGGAAGTGGGTCAACATTAACTTTCAAGAGAAAATTGGACATTTACTTGAAAAGGAAAAGTGTACAAGTTGATGAAAAAGAGCAGGTGGGTAAAAATAATGGGGGTAGTTCTTTGAAGGAGCCACCATAGAAACAATAAGCCAAATGGATTCTTTCAATGCTATCCTATTTCATGATTTTGTCAATAGATTCCTTCTTCGAACTTTGGTTTCATGTTATCTTCAAGTACTGGAATACAACTTGTAAGAATGGGCAAATTTAAATTGTTAATTTGTACTGTCTAAACGCATTCACAAATTAATTATATAATTTCAAAAGACTTTCTATATCGGGTTCAGTTCAATAACTCCATGATGGTGACCAGATGAAACACAAGGACACGGAAAATTGAACAAAAATAAGTTAATTGGCTCTACTGCCTGTTCCTCCATTTAAAACCTGGCCTCTGTGCCTCAGGTCTATTTAATGAAATTACCTTCTCTCCAGCTCTCTTAGTGCCCAACATCTATGCATCCTAGCCAGATTAACATCTATTGATCACACGCCAGCAACCCAGGTTCAATCCTGACCATGGGATGCTGCCTGCTCTGTGTGGAGTTTTCACATTCTCCCTGTGACCGTGTGAGTTTCCTCCCACATCCCAAATACGTGTGGGTCTGCCAGTTAAGTGGCCTCTGTAAGTAGCCCCCTAGTGTGTAGGGAGTGGATGAGAAAATGGGATAACATAGAACTAGTGCGAACGGAGGATCAATTGGTCAGTTAGAAAGGAACTGCAGATGCAGGTTTAAACCGAAGATGGACATAAAAAGATGGAGCAACTCAGTGGGTCAGACAGCATCCCTGGAAAAAAGGAATAGGTGACGTTTCGGGTCGAGACCCCTCTTCAGTCTTCGGTCTGAAGAAGGGTTTCGACCCAAAACGCCACCTAAATAATTGGTCAGTGTGTATTTGGGGGACCGAAGGGCCAATTTCCATGCTGTATCTCTAAACTAAAAAACTCTGTTCAATGATTCAATGAGATAATTTCACATGTGCAAAATGCTACTAAGAATAGTTCAGTCTATCAATACCTTCACTATCATAATGAATGGCAGGGTCCTGGGACGTGTCAGAGAACAGATATGTCGAGGATACAAGTACATATTTCCTTAAAAGTGGTGTCATGAGTAGATAAGATGCTGAAGAAGGCCTTTGGCATGCTGACCTTCATCGGTCAGGGGAATAAGTATAAACGTTGGAACTTTATGTTGCAGTGGTACAAAACGTTGATGTGGCCACATTCTCGTTTCCCTTATCCCTAACCAGTCTGAAGGGTCTCGCCCCGAAATGTCACCAATTCCTTCTCTCGCTGAGTTATTCCAGCTTTTTGTGTCTATCTTGGAGTACGGTTTTCAGTTTTAGCCACCCTGCAGTGGGAAAGATGCCATTAACTGGAACGAGTGCAGAGATTTACAAAGATGTTGCCTGGACTCAGGGGCCTGAGCTAGAGGTTGGGCAGGCTAGGACTTTATCCCTTGGAGCGCAGGAAGCTAAGGGCTAATATTATAGAGGTGAATAGATAGGGTGATTGCACAGAATCTTTTCCTAGGGTATGGAAATCACGAAATAGAAGGCATAGGTTTAAGGTGAGAGGGGAAATATTTAGTAGGAATCTGTGGGCAACTTGTTCATAGAGGGTGACGGGTATATGGAATGAAAATGAAACATGAAAATAGGTGCAGGAGGAGGCCTTTCGGCCCATTGAGCCAGCACCGCCATTTATTGTGATCATGGCTGATCGTCCCCAATCAATAACCCATGCCTGCCTTCCCCCAATATCCATTGATTCCACTAGCCGCTAGAGCTCTATCTAACTCTCTCTTAAATCCATCCAGTGATTTGGCCTCCACTGCCCTCTGTGGCAGAGAATTCCACAAATTCACAACTCTCTGGGTGAAAAAGTTTTTTCTCACCTCAGTTTTAAATGGCCTCCCCTTTATTCTAAGACTGTGCCCCCTGGTTCTGGACTCGCCAAACATTGGGAACATTTTTCCTGCATCTAGCTTGTCCAGTCCTTTTATAATTTTATATATTTCTATAAGATCCCCTCTCATCTTTCTAAACTCCAATGAATACAAGCCCAGTCTTTTCAATCTTTCCACATACGTCAGTCCCGCCATCCCAGGGAACAATCTCGTGAACTTACGCTGCATTGCCTCAATTACAAGGATGTCCTTCCTCAAATTAGGAGACTAAAACTGTACACAATACTCCAGATGTGGTCTTACCAGGGCCTTATACAACTGCAGAAGAACCTCTTTACTCCTATACTGAAATCCTCTTGTTATGAAGGCCAACATGCCATTAGCTTTCTTCACTGCCTGCTGTACCTGCACGCCAACTTTCAGTGACTGGTGTACAAGGACACCCAGGTCTAGCTGCACCTCCCCCTTACCTAACCTAACTCCATTGAGATAATAATCTGCCTCCTTGTTGTAATTATACCTACAAGGTATACCTACACTTTTGCTGCCAAAGTGGATAACCTCACATTTATCTATATTATACTGCATCTGCCACGCATCTGCCCACTCACTCAACCTGTTCAGGTCACCCTGCAACCTCCTAACATCCTCTTCACAGTTTGCACTGCCACCCAGCTTTGTGTCATCTGCAAACTTGCTAGTGTTCCTTCCAATTCCCTCTTCCAAATCATTAATATATATGGTAAACAGTTGCGGCCCCAACACCGAGCCTTGCGGCACTCCACTCGCCACTGCCTGCCATTCTGAAAAGGATCCGTTTACTCCTACTCTTTGCTTCCTGTCTGCCAACCAATTTTCTATCCATGTCAACACCCTACCCCCAATACCATGTGCTCTAATTTTTGTCACCAATGAGCTGCCAGAGGAAGTAGTTGAGGTAGGTATAATTACAACATTTTAAAGACATTTGGACAGATACAAGGAGAAGAAAGATTTGTCAAGAGGAATGTTTTCAAGCTGAAAAGGGTACAGAGACGATTTATAAGGATGTTGCCAGGACTGGAGGGTCTGAGCTACAGGGAGAGGTTGAGTAGGCTGGGACTTTATTCATTGGGGCGCAGGAGGATGAGGGGTGATCTTATTGAGGTGCATAAAATCATGAGAGGAATAGATCGGGTAGATGCATAGAGTCTCTTGCCCAGAGTAGGTGAAGGTGCCATTAGTGTAGCGTCATATCGAACTGAACAGACACAGAGAGTCAACTGACGCACTCCTGCCTGTTTCTTTTGCTCACATACATGTTGATGGAACTTGTCCAATTTAATTCACTTAAATTGCTGTGCTGAGATCCCCCCCCCCCCCCCCCCCCACTGATGTGGGAGCTTGATCGGCCGATGTGGAGGGCCCGACCAACGGCTTCGAGAGCCAAGATTGCCCCATCAACGGAAGGCTCGAGGCCTCCAATCGCGGGAGAATAAAGAAGGGAAGAAGTTTGAACTTCTTTTCGCTTCCATCACAGTGAGGAATGAGGAGTCGCCGCTGTGGTGGATGTTTACGTTAAAATATATTTTGTGTGTCTTGGTGCTTTTCCTCGTGTGTTGCAAAACATACTTGGCTAATAAAGTATGATTATGAATAACTTCTATAGCTCTTTCTCCAGTTACTGTGATAGCATTAATATTTTCAGATTATTGGACACTGGTCACAAACAATTTAGACAACATTTATTGCCTTCCGATACGAAGACCGTTTTAAATTTTATTCCACACCCAAGCCATTTCTTTATACCCCATTACAATATGTCATAGTCTCTGTGGAAACCACATTTCCTCGATGAATGAGAATGTTGAAATCTATTGTTAAATATTTGCCAGTTTATTTGTAATTAAATCTTTTGACTTAATTTCCTAAAATAGCTTAACCAATGAAATTCTTGCTGCATAATTGGCTTAAGGCTTCACTTCTGTCGGTCTGTGTTCCCCCCATCCCCACACACCCCTTAAGGCTTCACTTCTGTCAGTCCGTGTTCCCCCCCCCAATCCCCGCACACCCCCTGCCCCCCACCTTGCCACGCACATCATGACTCTTACATTGAAATTGAAGGTCACCTTCTTTGGGCTAAGCCAGTGCATGCAGCACCAGCAGCTTGTTTAAAAGTCTTGTTAAAATAGTTTTCACTTTTAATCACACACAAAAGCTTTCCTTGCATATTCCCATATATTCCTTTATTCATCCCACACCAGGGGAATTTACAATGACAGGTTGACTGCAGAGCATCCAGCTGATGCATCACTGCACTGATAGGTGGAGAAGCAAGTCAAGTCAACCCGTGAACAACATTCTCCATGGTAGTCATGATGTAGCAGGATAGAAAGCAGTCACGTGGAAACATTCTCTATATCCACTCTATCAAAGAACTCTTTAACGTCAACTTCAGCTTTGTTTTCTCAAGAGAATAGAGAACCTGAATTATGGATCCTCACATTTCTGGAACCCTTACAAACCTTCTCTGCCTCAATATCCTTTCTGCAATATGCCGATCAGAATGGTGACCATTTTTGAAGTGCTCTATGCGGTACTTTAAGTGAGTTCCAACAATGATTCAATAACAATTAGAGCAACAGTCCATCTGCTTCATTCTATCCCCCTAGAGGTTAACAACACAGCAGAGATAAAATGTAATCAGGGACAGTCAGACTGGTCAGAGAACTGGGAAGGGGAGGGATGGAGAGAGAGGGAAAGCAAGGGATGCTGCCTGTCCTGCTGAGTTACTCCAGCATTTTATGTCTATCTTTGGTTTAAACCAGCATCTGCAGTTCCTTCCTACATATTTCTACAGCTTGTTGCGTGAGGCATATTAAAACACTGTTAAATGAGGAGTCTAGCACATTAAACTCTGCACATTGGGATCCAAATCATATCAATAATGTTTCTGCTATCTGCTTCCTTCTGTTAATATCACCTCTCATCACATATGTAATGTCATCAATCACTAAGGCTATTCCTGCTGTCCAGTAGTAACATCACGTTGGAGATGTCAGATAGGTCGAGAATCATCCATCAAATGTGGAAAACACATTCGCTAGTCTCACAATACAGTCTCTTCTACAGAAGAGAAACTTCATGTGGTTTGGAAGATTCTTTTGCAAAACCTCCCTTCAGTCCACAATTGCAATCCTGAACCCTTGTCACTTTAATTGTCCATTTCACTCTTGCTCCATACTTTGCTCCTCTTCCTCGTATGTTAATCCAATGAGGCTCAATGAAAGCTCGAAGAATAATGCCTTATCTTCTAACCAGATGTATTACAAATTTCCAAGCTCACATTTTAACTAGAGTTTGCAGTCAGTTGCAGACTGCCCACGTACACCACTGGTCTTTGAACAGAAGTCGTGCTTATTTTATGTGGTTCCTCCGGTAAACGGTTGCTGTAATGTGCCAGCTTCAAAGTTATTGCCCCTCACCCCCTGGCACACCCGCCTAGTGCATTTTCGGCAGACTTGGCAAATCTCGTTAACCGGCACCTAGGCTGCCAGTGCAAGAAATGCAAGTTTTGCGTAAATTTCAATACATTTAATAGACAATAGACAATAGACAATAGGTGCAGGAGTAGGCCATTCAGCCCTTCGAGCCAGCACCGCCATTCAATGCGATCATGGCTGATCACTCTCAATCAGTACCCCGTTCCTGCCTTCTCCCCATACCCCCTCACTCCGCTATCCTTAAGAGCTCTATCCAGCTCTCTCTTGAAAGCATCCAACGAACTGGCCTCCACTGCCTTCTGAGGCAGAGAATTCCACACCTTCACCACTCTCTGACTGAAAAAGTTCTTCCTCATCTCCGTTCTAAATGGCCTACCCCTTATTCTTAAACTGTGGCCCCTTGTTCTGGACTCCCCCAACATTGGGAACATGTTATCTGCCTCTAATGTGTCCAATCCCCTAATTATCTTATATGTTTGACTGATGCACTAGGACACCCAGATCTCGTTGAACTCCCCCTCCTTCTAACTTGACACCATTCAGATAATAATCTGCCTTTCTATTCTTACTTCCAAAGTGAATAACCTCACACTTATCTACATTAAACTGCATCTGCCATGTATCCGCCCACTCACACAACCTGTCCAAGTCACCCTGCAGCCTTTTTGCATCTTCCTCACAATTCACACTACCCCCCAGCTTAGTATCATCTGCAAATTTGCTAATGGTACTTTTAATCCCTTTGTCTAAGTCATTAATGTATATCGTAAATAGCTGGGGTCCCAGCACCAAACCTTGCGGTACCCCACTGGTCACTGCCTGCCATTCGGAAAGGGCCCCATTTATCCCCACTCTTTGCTTTCTGTCTGTCACCCAATTTTCTATCCATGTCAGTACCCTACCCCCAATACCATGTGCCCTAATTTTGCCCACTAATCTCCTATGTGGGACCTTGTCGAAGGCTTTCTGAAAGTCGAGGTACACCACATCCACTGACTCTCCCCTGTCAATTTTCCTAGTTACATCCTCAAAAAATTCCAGTAGATTTGTCAAGCATGATTTCCCCTTCGTAAATCCATGCTGACTCGGAATGATCCCGTTACTGCTATCCAAATGCTCAGCAATTTCGTCTTTTATAATTGACTCCAGCATCTTCCCCACCACTGATGTCAGACTAACTGGTCTATAATTACCCGTTTTCTCTCTCCCTCCTTTCTTAAAAAGTGGGATAACATTTGCTATCCTCCAATCCACAGGAACTGATCCTGAATCTATAGAACATTGAAAAATGATCTCCAATGCTTCCACTATTTCTAGAGCCACCTCCTTAAGTACCCTGGGATGCAGACCATCAGGCCCTGGGGATTTATCAGCCTTCAGTCCCATCAGTCTACCCAAAACCATTTCCTGCCTAATGTGGATTTCCTTCAGTTCCTCCATCACCCTAGGTTCTCCGGCCCCTAGAACATTTGGGAGATTGTGTGTATCTTCCTCAGTGAAGACAGATCCAAAGTAACGGTTTAACTCGTCTGCCATTTCTTTGTTCCCCATAATAAATTCCCCTGTTTCTGTCTTCAAGGGACCCACATTTGCCTTGACTATTTTTTTCCTCTTCACGTACCTAAAAAAACTTTTGCTATCCTCCTTTATATTATTGGCTAGTTTACCCTCGTACCTCATCTTTTCTCCCCGTATTGCCTTTTTAGTTAATACAAGAAAATAACTGCAGATGCTGGTACAAATCGATTTATTCACAAAATGCTGGAGTAACTCAGCAGGTCAGGCAGCATCTCGGGAGAGAAGGAATGGGTGACGTTTCGGGTTGAGACCCTTCTTCAGACTGATGTCGGGGGTGGGACAAAGGAAGGATATAGGTGGAGACAGGAAGATAGAGGGAGATCTGGGAAGGAGGAGGGGAAGGGAGGGACAGAGGAACTATCTGAAGTTGGAGAAGTCGACGTTCATACCACCGGGCCGCAAACTGCCCAGGCGAAATATGAGGTGCTGCTCCTCCAATTTCCGGCAGGCCTCACTATGGCACTGGAGGAGGCCCATGACAGAGAGGTCAGACTGGGAATGGGAGGGGGAGTTAAAGTGCTGGGCCACCGGGAGATCAGTTGCGTTAATGCGGACCGAGCGCAGGTGTTCAGCGAAGCGATCGCCGAGCCTGCGCTTGATTTCGCCGATATAAATAAGTTGATAACTCCCATTAGGGTCTTTTTAGTTAACTTTTGTTGCTCTTTAAAAGAGTCCCAATCCTCTGTCTTCCCACTCTTCTTTGCTATGTTATACTTCCTCTCCTTAATTTTTATGCTGTCCCTGACTTCCCTTGTCAGCCACAGGTGTCTCTTACTCCCCTTAGAGTCTTTCCACCTCTTTGGAATAAATTGATCCTGCAACCTCTACATTATTCCCAGGAATACCTGCCATTGCTGTTCTACCGTCTTCCCTGCTAGGGCCTCCTTCCAGTCAATTTTGGCCAGCTCCTGCCTCATGCCTCTGTAATCCCCTTTGCTATACTGTAATACCGACACTTCCGATTTTCCCTTCTGCCTTTCCATTTGCAGAGTAAAACTAATCATGTTGTGATCACTGCCTCCTAATGGCTCTTTTACCTCTAGTTCCCTTATCAGATCAGGATCATTACACAACACTAAATCCAGAATTGCCTTCTCCCTGGTAGGCTCCAGTACAAGCTGTTCTAAGAATCCATCTCGAAGGCACTCTACAAACTCTCTTTCCTGGGGTCCATTTCCAACCTGATTTTCCCAGTCTACCTGCATGTTGAAATCTCCCATAACCACCGTAGCATTACATTTTTGACACGCCAATTTTATCTCCTGATTCAACTTGCACCCTATGTCGAGGCTACTGTTTGGGGGCCTATAGATAACTCCCATTAGGGTCTTTTTACCCTTACAATTTCTCATTTCTATCCATACTGATAACTTTGTGTTGTCATTTGTGTTGTTTTAAGTTTCTAGAAGTCCATGGTGCGTTAAAGATATGGGAGGGTATAATTAGTGTGTATCAGAGGTGTATTATTGTACCATTCTTCCATGACCTGTGTTGGTCTGGCAAAATGGATTACCCGGAGAGCTCTGGAACCAAGGGTGTGGAATCTCCAATCATATTGATCCCATTCACATCCAAATCAATAATGCACATAACAAACATAAAGGTCCAAGCAGCAACCCCTGTCACTTATCACAGGCTTTCAAAGCAACCTTCCACCACCAACCTTAGTCTCCGATTGCCAAGTCCACTTTACCAATTTACCTTAGTTCCCATGGGTTCTAAGCTTTTGGACCAATGTCCCTTGTCAGGACCCTTCTTCAATTCTCCAACAAGAGCTGGCGAATGAAAGATGGATCCCAGTGAAGAGAGATTGATTGGCAAATGTCAAACAACCCCTCCTCACCTGTCCAGCTGCCAAGCAACTCCACCTCACTGGATTCACCTGTTGTTTTCCAGATTGTGCCCAACTCCTGTTCCTCCTTATACTGCCATCTCCCCACTGCACTCTCAATCTCAATGATCCCCATCGGAAATGTCGAAGACCCATTTCCCACCCCACTGATGTTGCTTCAAAGTTCCTTCAGCACTTTGTTTTTTGCTCAGGATTCCAGATTCTGGAGTCTATTGTGTCTTTCTTTAAATGATTCCCTGATCCATATTTATTTTGTAGCTTATGTGTTGGTGTATTTCCTTCTGTCCATCTTCTTCCAGTGCATGCGAGAGAAACCCAGAAAGCCCAGTGACATCTGCGAACCTCTGCCCCACAAGATTAGCTGAACACCAACATTACATTGCGCAAAAAGCTGCCCAACATATAGATCATTACTGTAGCACACAGAGTGTAGAGTTGTTCCTAGCAGCAAGACCTAACCAGTCCCCCTAGCTTGGGAGATTAGCAGATGTGGAAGTGCCACTGGCATTGCAGCAAAGGGGAGGGGGGGTGGGTGGGTGGGGAGGGTCTGTAAAGCCTGGCTGCAGCACAGTTGTGGATTGTGGACATATTGGGCCCTGGATAAAGCAGAGAAGGGCCCAAGATATCAAGGTAGTGTGATCAACAAACAGGTGAGTGGATAAAGAAATGGGTAGGGGTTGAAATGATACAGGTGATCATAAAAGTGGAGAGTAAGAAGATGGAAGAGCGGAGAAGGGAATATTGAAGGAAAGAGTTGGGCTAGGAGGATGTGAAATTGTATCCATAATATGAGCTGAAGATTGGCTGTAGGTAAAGATTTGTAATACTCGGTCAAGTTATGCAACAGAATGCCCCCAATGTCTGCACGGCCTTCCCCACCAAAGAGCGCAAAGATCAGCAAAACCCACTTTCTCAAATTTGGCTGACTTCAGAAGACATTAGACCAAGGTCCTTTACCAAACTCCCCCTCATAGTTCGTGGAGACACTTTGGAAAAATGAAGAACCTACAGCAAGCACCTCAAAGAACTATTGTAAAGATATTATTGTCTTTGCAAAATGCTCCAAATATATATTCAGGATAGATGAGCAACATCAGTATTTTTTTTAACACTGCAGTACCAAAGCTCCAATCATGCTCCACCAGCTCCAGTAAGCAAGCACATCTTTCCTGCAGGCCTGACACTGCACTCCAGGGGAAAAAACATTGACTGTCAACTTGATTATAGGAAGATTTTCAACGGGACGGGCAATTTCCTCATGTCCATTTGAGCATTCACATAAACAGAGTAATGTTTAACACCATTCCTATTTGTCTCTCTGTCGTTGGAGCCAAGCACCACACAAAGTTAGAAACCTTCTTCACATAAGGAAGTTCCTCAAGTGGTAGGATGACTTACTGCCATCTGGCTCTGTGGATGCTGAGGTGGCTCAGGACTGCTATGCAGGATTCACAGCCTTTACTAAATGTGGAGCTTGACAGGGCCATTGGGGCATCTAGGAAGGCACAGACGAGTCTTTGCAAACACAGAAGGGACATACATCCAATATAAACCACCTACATTCAATGCAGAGGAAATAAGCAGCAAATATATCTGAAGAAGGGTCTCGACCGGAAATGTCACTCATTCCTTCTCTCCAGAGATGCTGCCTGTCCCGCTGAGTTACTCCAGCAGTTTGTGTCTAGCCCAAATATAGCTCTGTATGTCAGGAACTGGAATGCAGGGAGAAATTCAGGAATATTAAAAGCACCAGAGAAATTTTACTGAACAAATTGTTGGAACTTTGGGCTGATGTCTCCGGGTCTTGATGGACTTCATCCCAGCTATTAGTGGCTGAAAATGTTCCAAAACTCCCCAGATTCAGGAATGGTTCCAAAAGATAGGGAAATAACAAATATATCTCCAATATTCAAAGAAGGAACAAAGGGGACAGAAGTCCAGAAACTTCAGACCATTTGCCATCTATTCTACCATTGAACTTTTTATGCTGTCTGTTAGCTGAGCGTCAATATACCTTGAAAATAACTGCTCAACCTGTGGAGTCAATGCAGGGATCCCCGCCTCAGGTGGGTGCCCTTCAAGCACTGCACTTACCTGGGCCTTCCGCATGTTGCCCTACACCCACTGCATCTCCTTGTTGGCAAAATCGCCCAAGCTCACAATCCAGTGATTAGGGATTCAGGACTTTCCCATTAAATGACTCAAGCTAACATTAAAAAAGTTTTTTAAAATATTGTTAATCAAAGCTTATGAATCTATTCGAACTGTAACAAATAAATCACTCGAGTGCATTTTCAAAATAATTTCTGTCATGATAGTTTCGGCTTTTTTCAGGATAAGTTGAGAACTGTATATAAAAGTTTCCACCCTGCCTGTGCCATCACTCAAGGTGCAATGAGAACAAGCTAGTGGTTAAATCAAGTATGACGCAGGTTTAAACCACTCAAGGCTCTCATTGGTGACATGTACATGGGGGTTTCCAGGAGTGTTGCTGCTAATCACTTAATGTTCAACAAGTAAAAGACTTAGATTACTGACAGTCTGGAAGTGGCATAAGTAAGGTCAGACCACAAAACCCAATACAAAATCCGATGAACAGCAAGTGCAAACAAAAGTCTGCAAGCTGAGCTTGTTTTTGCGGCTCCTCAAATTGTTTTGGAAAACAGAAAGTCCAATAGTTCTGGTCACGAAAGTAGTGAAGGATAAAATGGCATGCCATTAGTCGTGTCATTATTATTGAATACTAGCAGACAATAACTGAAAAGAATAACAGGATTAGAAAGAATCAATATGGATTTATGAAAATAAAATTCTATTTAATAAATATATTACAGTTTTTGAGGAGGCAACCAGTAATTTAGATAAAATGTGCAAATTTTGTGAATGTAATGAATTTGGATTTTCAAAAGGCATTTGGTAAAATGCCATATAAAAGATCACTGCACAAGAATAAGGGTTCACAGGTTAAGCATTGCGTATTACTTTTGGAAGTCAGTTGATTAACGGTAAAAAAGCAGAGCAAGTCAAAATAGACACTTTCAAGCTACGATGTAACTAGTAGATTGACTGAGGTTATTGACAAATTATATTAATGCGAAAGAATAAAATGACTGAGCATAAATGATCTACATTTGCTGACGTTACAAAAACAGGTGGGAAAGTTAAGTTATGAGATGCCTAGAAATACTTTGCTGGTCAGTAATGCTAGAATGATTAACTTTAATGGAGCTAGATTTGGCAGTCACAGGAGAAGGCACTGAAGCTGCCACAAGGTGTCTCACACCATTGATCATGGCGTATCTGTAAAGACATAGAGACAGGCTAACTGAGTGTCAAAAGTCAATGGGTGGAATATCATGTGAGAAAATATGACCTTATATGCTTTTGTCGGAAGAATAAAATACACAATTAAATGATATAGTCAAAGAGATCTGAGTGCCTCTGCACAATAAGCACAGAAGGTCACCATACACACAGACAAGATAAATGTAAGATAGGTCTGAAGAAGGGTTGCGACCTGTTTCTGCACTGTATCTCTAAACTAAACCATGTCATTTAATTTTAAAATTCTATGATTGTTCAGGCATTATTTGCCAAAAAATATCCTTGCTGCCTCTTTTAATTGACTCTCTGCACCAATTACCTATGAATATGTTCCTAATTGTTATTTCTAAAAGTTTTACACAACTACTTAAACTAATTGGATCGTTAATATCTGGAGGTATTTATTCACAAAATGCTGGAGTAACTCAGAAGGTCAGGCAGCATCTCGGGAGAGAAGGAATGGATGACGTTTCGGGTCGAGACCCTTCTTCAGACTGAATATCTGAATGTCTTTAAAGACCCTTTTGAACAAGGATTGTTGACGGTTTTGAGTCCTATTGTCACCTATTCTTGTTCTCCAGATGTGCTGCTTGACAAGCTGAGTTATTTCAACATTTTATGTCTATCCAATATAAACCAGCACCTGCAGTTCCTTCCTACATAGTAAATGCAAGTTGTTATAAAACGTATGAAATATATAAATGAGAAAAACTTGATATAACTATACAAGACTTTGGATTCTGACATTAAATATATTCGAGGATTTTGGACCATAGGTAAATCAAGAATATGGGGTTCAACTGAGCAGACAAAATGAAATGGAGGGAAAGAAAATGAAAGAGAGAAGGGACAGGGTAAAGGCTAAAAAGTAGTAGGTGCACACAGGTAAGAGGAGTTTTGATACCACATAGTTAGACAAAGAACAGAAAGGAAAAGGCATAAGGTGTGAGAAAAAGGATTGAAGAGTTGTGAATTATGAAGCTAAAGGAAGGAATGTTGGTGGAAGGGGAGAGGGAGGGAAAAATAGGAGTAAGTCTAAGTGGAGCACAGAGGAGGAGGGGAAGAAGGGTTGTATTTACCTAAAATTGGAGAATTCAATGTTCATCCCATTGGGTTGCAAGCTACCCAAGCGGAATATGAGGTGCTATTTCTCCAGTTTCCGTGTGACCTCACTCTGGCAATGGAGGAGGCCCAGGACAGAAAGGAGGTATGGGAATGGGGAGCCGAGTTAAATCGTTAGCAATTGGGAGATTCAGTGGGCCTTGGCAGACCGAGCACAAATGTTCGGTGAAACGGTTGCCGTGTCTACACTTGGTCTCACTGATGTACAGGAAACCCGATCGAGAACACCAGATGCAGTAGATGAGGTTAGAGGAGGTGCATATAAACCTCCGTCTCACCTGGAAGGACTGCTAGGTTCCTGGATGGAGGAGGTATAGAGACAGGTGATACATCTCCTGTGGCTGCAAGAGATAGTACCTGGGGAGGGTGTGCTTTGGGTGGGAAGGGATGAATGAACCAGAGTTGCAGAGGAGCAATCTCTGCAGAAAGTAGAAAGGGGTGGGGATGGGATGATGTAACTGGTCTCTGTGGAAGGCGGAAAGGGGTGGTGATGGAGAGCATGTTAATTCATACATACATATCTTAAGCCCCAGGTAGCTGAGGATCCAGCCACCAATATTTTGGATTTTAACTCCTCAATATTAACTGGAATGGTGTTCAAGTAAAGAACAAAGAGGGGAAACTTTCTTAGTCAATATGATTCCAACTCAACGAGGCACAGTCATTGCTGGATCTGTTGTAATGAATTGGTTTGGAAACAGCTCCATCTAAGACTATAAGAAATTACAGAGATGTGGACCTAGCCCAGGACTCAAAAATGTCATCAATCCTTGTTCGAAAGGGTATGTAAAAACATCCAGATATTAACAATCCAATTAGTTTAAGTAGTTGTGTAAAACTTTTAAAAATAATAATTAGGAACATATTCATAGGTAATTGGTGCAGAGTCGATTAAAAAGAGGCAGCAAGGATATCTTTTGGCAAATAATGCCTGACCAATCATAGAATTTTTTAATGAAATGACTTCGTTTAGCTTAGCGAAGGTATTTATTCACAAAATGCTGGAGTAGGAAGACTTCTTCTGAAGAAGGGTCTCGACCCGAAACGTCACCCATTCCTTCTCTCGAGTTGCTGCCTGACCTGCTGAGTTCCTCCAGCATTTTGTGAATAAATACCTTCGATTTGTACCAGCATCTGCAGTTATTTTCTTATAGTTTAGCTTAGCGATACAGCGCAGACACAGGCCCTTCGGCCCACCGAGTCCACAACGACCAGCGATAGCCGAACACTAACACTATCCTACATACATTAGGGACAGTTTACAGAAGCCCATTAACCTACAAACATGTACGTCTTTGGAGTGTGGGAGGAAACTGGAGGACCCAGAGAAAGCCCACGCAGGTCACAGGGAGAACGTACAAAATACATATAGACAGCACCCGCAGTCAGGATCGAACCCGGGCTCTGGCACTGTAATGCAGCAAATCTACTGCTGTACCACCATGCTGCAACTTTGCTTAAGTTGACGAAGGAAATAGATATCATCCACTTGGTTTTTCAGAGCCATTTAATAACATCCCACATTACACATGGTTAGTAAATTGAGTTAAAGGATCAATACTGGCCTATCTTTCCGCACATATCTGTCTTCAGCTCATATGTTAATTTCCTAGATTCCTTACAAAGGCTAAGCACTGCCAAAATACCTATGTTTATTTCCCCCCGTCTTCCTTTGACAAACTGCAAAAGTTGGGAGAGTGGAAAAAGACAAAAAAATCTAAGACCAGTTAGGTTCTTTATCATGATAATTGTTCCTACCAGTAACTCCATGTGAGCTGAGCTGTTTCTCATCAATGGGCTCCTGAACAGAGTCTGCCACATTGCTCTTGTCTGGAATATCTGGAGCATCAGTTATAGTGGGAACTGTCTCAGCATCTGATAGTAATGAAGGGACACATAAAAGCCATCAGGTTTAAAGATGTTATCCAAAATCAGTAAAATTGCTACAATAGTTCTGTTATAAGCTTACAACAAAAGGTTATAAAAAATATACCTCAGGTTCACGTGTTAACTTTAAAATAGATTTATTGCAACTCTTTCAATAACATTATAGTTTCAACTACATTCAAATTATCTCCAAAGATGGTAATTTGCAGATTGCATCTTATGTTGAGGTTTTGTTTCTTAACTACATGCTTCCTTGTTCTCAAACTCCTTGTTCCTATTTACCATTACTTGTTAACATTTGCTTCAACTATGATAATATACTTACACGACTTTCTAATAGTTTAAATAATGGTACCTTTACCTTCTGGGTGAGAGATTTCTTGAATATCTTCTGTTACCATGTCAGACATCTTCTGAAGAAAAATAATAAAAACACTCAAACTTAAGAATCAAATTTAGCTCGATCTGTTGGAGAAAGTTCAATAAAATGCTAGCTATTTTATCAATTGTCGGATGTGGGCAGTGCCAGTGAGGCTCGTATTTATCCTCCATCTCTCGTAGTTGTTCACCGTTGATTGCAGAAATCCTAGATTCATGGAGTTATACGATATGATACGATGCGATAGAACTTTATTTATCCCAGGAGGGAAATTGGTCTGCCAACAGTCATGAAACACAAGATACATGAAACATGAAATTAAAGCGACAAGTGGAAAGTCCAGAATTGGGGAGAAGTGGATGGGGGTGGGGGGGGAGAGGGGAGTCAGTCTACCGCACGACGGAAGGGGGAGGAGTTGTACAGTTTGATAGCCACAGGGAAGGAGGATCTCCTGCGGCGTTCTGTGCTGCATCTTGGTGAAATGAGTCTGTTGCCAAAGGTGCTCCTCAGTGAGTCATGGAGGGGGTGAGCTGCATTGTCCAAGATGTTCCGCACTTTGAGGATCATCCTCCCCTCCAAGACCATCTCCAATGAATCCAACTCCACCCCCAGGATGGAGCCAGCCTTCCTGATGAACTTGTTCATTCTGTTGGTGTCAGCGGCCTTTGCCCTGCTACTGCAGCACACAACAGTGAAGAAGATGGCACTGGCCCCCACCGATTGATAGAACATCTGCAGCATTTTACTGCAGACGTTGAAAGAGTGGAGCCTCCTTAGAAAGTACAGCCGGCTCTGTCCCTTCAAATACAGTGCCTCAGCGTTCCTGGACCATTACAGTTTACTGTCCAGGTAAACTCCGAGGTACTTGCACTCCTTAGTAAACTGCACATCCACACCTTGATGGTAGGGTGCTTCTGGAGCCCCTAAATGGACCACTCATTCAAAATTGGATGAAATCAATTATTGCCTAGAGGGTCCACGAGCCAATCAAAATTGTATTGCAAGTTTATCATTTTATGCAAAAGGCAGCTATATTTATGCAATGTGTTACTCTGAAAAATAATAGCTCCTGTATAATCATTCTGCATATTTGCCCTATTTAAGGTTACATTGAATCATTTCACTGCTCATATCCACAAAATTAAGCATGAGGCAGCTATTTGATAGATATTGACATAATTAAAAAATAGCTTTTTCAAATTTTGAGAGAACCAATAACATGTATTAAAGTACTTCAATAATAAACAAATTGAAAATCCACAGTTTGAATCTAAGTACCTGGTATGGCAGTAGTTCACAGTTCATATCAAAGGTGCCAAATTTCACAACACAACTAGTTGAAGCTAAATCAACCATCTCTTGGTGAGTTTTTTCCTTTCTTTTTGCTTCAGCATTTGTATGTGCTTCCTTGCACTGCATTCTTCCAGCAAGTACCTTGTCACTAGATCCGAACGATGTGGTACGATCTGTCTTCATTGATTGAAGAAATTGAAGATCTTCTTGATTTTTTATCAACTTCTCAGCATTTGGTGGCCATAATTGAAAGGCATTAAGTTCAGTGTCCATTTGTTTGAGCTTAGCAAGACTAGCTGGTGCTGTTCTGCGTGCAATTGGTATGGCCCTGACTTTTGCATTTTCATCTAACAATTTATCATCTTCTGACAAGCCTTGATCTCAGAAATCACTGGAATGTTTGCTTTTCCATAAAAGGGAAGAACTTTGGCATGAACAATTTTTGCAGCTTCAGTTCTAGTTCGGGATTCTGAGACTCCCTCCTGAGGGTGATACATCAAAGAACGTAGTACTTGGCAACATGTTGGCAGACGTGAACCGGTGATTTCTGCATCTGAAGATGTAATTCCACTTCCAAGACCAAAGATTTCAGCTGTTTTACGTGTTACCTTTGCAGCAGATGTAGGTGTGCTAGATCTGATGGCGGAGTTGACGGTGCTTGATTTCCAGTTGATTGTTCATCCATTTTCAGCTGTGTAAAACTTTATTTCTCAATAGGCAAATGAAAGCGAGAAGGATCACAAGATGCAAAAGCAGGGATGAAAATGATAAATAATCCCAATTCACTTCAACACAATAAGGCTTGCAGTCCCTATCACTAAAAATAGACTGGGGAATTTCCACACTCATGCAATTAGATATTCCCATTGTCAAGCTTTTGGAAATGTACTTTCCAGCACACTAAAAATAGACTTGACTTAATCTTTCACAGAATTGGAAAATAAACCAAATATCATCAATTATCAATTTGTATGGGAAAGCACCAACTGTAAAACCACATGTATTTCTATGAAATTCACAAAAAACTTGCAAAAAATATATATATGGCAGCTATTATTGTGCACATATTTAAACTCCAAAAAAGCTGCCTTATGTTGTTTTAAACACATCTGAACAAAAAGGACTCACTAGAACATAGCACTAATATGTACAATAAACACTAAAGGCAGCTAATATATGTTACATTCATTAATGGATCCTATTCGAATAGCTGCCATATGCACATAGAGGATATAGCCCTCCAACCTCGAGCTGCCAGTGGACCACCCAAACAACTTCCGATTTAATTTAAATTTCACAGAGGTTATTATTTTCACAAATGGAACATTTTAAGACCAGGTAGAAGTGAATTGCTTGCTATGATGGCTCCAGAAGCACCCTACTTGATGGAGACAGGGGACAGGGGTGTTCCTCTCCTCCTAAAGTCCATCACTAACTCCTTGGTCTTGTCGGTGTTGAGCTGCAGGTGATTCACCCCACACCACTCAACAAAGTCGTTGACTGCACCTCTGTATTCAGCTTCCCTCCCCTCATGATGCAACCCACAATTGCATAGCCATCCGAAAACCTCTGCAGGTGGCAGGAGTCCGGGTTGTATCTGAAGTCCGAGGTGTAGATGCAGCAAAGAAACAGGCCTTTCGCCAACTCATTTGGCCCATATCCCTCTAAACCATTCCTGAGCATGAATCTGTCTTTCCAATGAATGTACTCTCACAGTGGTTCGGGGTAGGAGGTTTAAGATCTAGATCTAGTGAAAATGAAGGAATGGTAATATATTTCCAATCCGGGTGGTGTGCAACTTGCAGCGAAATCTACATGTGATAGTGTTCCTAAATACCTGCTACTTTTAAAGTCTTGGATTTGGGAGATGCTCTCAAGAGTAGCCTTTGCAAGTAACTGGAAAGGATTTTGTAAATTATACATGCGGGGATGGAGGGAATAAATCCTCTAGTTAGTGAAATAGATGTTAATCCAATGTCATCTATGTCCTACATGGTATCAAACGTATTCAGCATGATTCCAGGCAAGTACAGCGTATTCCATTATGCTGGAAAAATAAACCAGGTCAACGTTTCAGCATGAAGACCTTTCATCAAAACTTTCAACAGTGTTTAAGTTGATTTGGCAGAGAAATTGAAATCAGCACATACATTTAGAAAGGAAACATGATTAACAATTAGCAATAGAGAAGAAAAGAATACAATATTAGTGGGATGAGACCAAGATGAAATACAAGGTGACTACAAGAGCTTGACTCTGCAAGCGTGAAATGACACAATAATAGAAAAGAGCGTTATTGAGTTGCAAATGAAAATAACCACATGGGATTTTGATGTTATGGTGATAATAGAGACTGTTCTCAAACTGGACTGGATGGATACTGCACAGAAATACAAAATATATTGGAGACGCTCAGCAGGTCAGACAACATCTCTGGAGAGAAACACACATCTAATGTTTCAGCTCAATGGCCTCAGCAAATCTTTTCCCCTCAGCGGGGCGTTAAGAACTGGGGGGGCAGGGGCAGAGAGCAGTTCATAAAAAGACTGGACGCCCCTGTGTGGAAATCTTGACCCTCATGTCCCCTTTTCTCGTCTCACCTTAAACCGATGCCCTCTAGTTTTAGACTCCTCTATCGTGGGAAAAGACTGTCATCATTCATCTAATCTATGTCCTTCATGATTTTATAAACCTTTATAAGGTTACGTCCCAACCTTCTTTGCCTCAGAGAAAGCAAGATAGTCAACAGTGTTTTATTGTCATGTGTCCCAGATAGAACAATGACATTCTTACTTGCAGCAGCACAACAAAATATGTAAACACAGTACACTGTAAACAATATAATAAACGAGAGAGAAAAAAAGTTCAGTGAGTGTATACATACACATGCTCACAAATACACATAGCATTTTCTGTCTACTTTCGATTTAAACCAGCATCTGCTGGTTTAAATCGAAAGTAGACAGAAAATACTGGAGTAACTCAGCGGGACAGGCAGCATCTCTGGAGAGAAGGAATGGGTGATGTTTCGGGTCGAGACTCTTCTTCAGACATCAGTCAACAGTCCCGTCCCGTCCCCGTCCCGTCCCCCCACATAATACAAGAGATACACTAAAACATACAAATAAAACACTAAAAACAACAAAAGAAGGGACGAGACAGGCTGTTGGTGAGGCTTCCACTTACGGTGCCACATGGCAAGGGTGAAATGAGGGTGGCGCGGGTCTCTGATGATGCTGGCTGCCTTTTTGAGGCAGTGATTCCGGGATTCCGGCCTTCGATGGTGGGAAGGCCAGAGCCAGTGATGGACTGGGCAGTGTTCATAGCTTTTTGCAGTCTTCTTCGCTCCTGAGCATTCAAGTTGCCTACTGTACACCTGAAGAAGTTCAAGAGAATCCTCTTTGACATACCAAATCTCTGTAATCTCCTCAGGAAGTAGAGGGTTTGATGTGCTTTCTTTATAATTGCATCAGTCAACACTCCTAGTTTATCCAGTCTCTCCTTATAATTCTAAAGCTTCCAGTCCTGGCAACATCCATGTGATTCTTTTCTACACCCTCTGTGGCTTAATATCTCCTTTGGTGTGGTGCCCAGAACTGCCCACAATACTCCAGGCACAGTTTCACCTCTGTCTTGTACATCTGTAATATAACCATCCAACTCTTATACTCAAGTTTGATTATTTTTGTGTTGTTCACCAGTTTCATTTTATCTGTACCTGGAACGCTAAACTTCTAGGCTCCTTCTCAAATCAAAGCTTTTGACTATTTAGAAAGTACGTTGACCTTTCTTGATTCTCAAGTCTTGACCTCAGTTGTCCCCACATTGAATACAGCTGCTTCGGTTTTGCCCATTAACTTAATCTGGCCCTGAGCGGATTCTATGGTACAGGTTCTAAAGTACAGTACTTGCTTTACGACCTAGTAGTACAGGTGACTGAGAGATATTTATCACATTTTGACAATTGGAATACAAATCCATGACATCTCATGTCATTTTTCTGTAAATCAATCGATTCCTTGTCCACGTCAATCAGTTGCCTCCAATTCCATGCACTTTCATTTTAGTAATATAACTTACACGAAGCAAGATCAAATGTCCTCTTGAAGTACATATAAGTATCATCCTTGGCAATCTCCCTATTTGCATCTTACATATCAATGCTGCTGCAAAGATTGCTCCAGACTGTGCTAATGTAGCATTGAATCATGTGAATAAAGCACCAATGTTGTACAGGGTCTCTGCCCAAAATGTCACCCATTCCTTCTCTCCAGAGATGCTGCCTGTCCCGCTGAATAACTCCAGCATTTTGTATCTAGTTTTGCTAAAATGCTCATCAGAATTTTGTTTTAATTTGTGTTATCCAGACCTTTTAGTAATTGGGTAATGAATCAAGTTGGCTTAACATTGTGAGGGTACTTTGTAGGGATGAAGTGCTTCCTTAGAACAAGCCAACATTGGCCTGGTTTCCTTGTAACGCTGACGTTGATGAACATTACAAACATTGCATCTCATGTAAAAGAAAATGTTAACTTTGGTATTCCTGGAAAGGAGCCTTGTAATTGGCTGTCTCTTCATCCCACTGCTATAAGCTGTTCCTGTATCCAAGGCAGCTGTTAAGTGAATTTGACAGGTGTTTTGTGTTGCCTTGCGGGTCAGATTTAGGCTCTTTACAAGAGGTCACTATGCACTCAAGCTGATTGTCAAAATTACACTGGGGAAATTCTACTTCAACGACACAGCCAAATGAAAACAGCAACCTGAGGTGCTCAAATCTACATAATGTATACAGAGAAACATATGTATGTTATATGAAGATCTACATTGAGTAGTTTGAACAGAAAATAAAATTGTGATTAAAATAAATGTTCTACTCTAATTTCATTAGTTGAGGAGAGGTGGAGGGAATTCTGCTCCTTAGGACAAGTCTGATACAAGGAATACTGTTGTAGGAAAAAAGGAATTGAAAAATATTAGCATTTTGAATTCATTAGACTTCAGCAACTTTAACCAGTAACTGTATTCAGAAGCAACCAATAGATTAAGTTTGGAGCAGGTGGAACAACAGTCATGGGTTTAACTCTTTGATACCAGCAGTTTCATGTTTGTATCAGAACGAAAAACGGAACAACATTGTTACTGTATGCGGAGTGCATTACAGGAATGACATTTCGATATTCTCAGGGGTTTCAGAAACCCACAAAGAAAAATAACATAATGATGAAAGGAGGAGGCAACCCATCTGGGCGGGTCTCAACCTTTTAGCAGGAAGATGGCATGAAGGTCAGCTTTGCTTCTTGCTGTTCTGCATTTTATAAAGCTGCAAACTTTTGTTAGAATCCAGTTCAACGGATATTGAGAGGATCCGGGAGACAGAAACACCCTAAGCAGGGTGGAGTACACCGTCTTATCAATGGTGCTGAAGAGAACTTCAAGTACCTAGGTGTAAATATTACCAACAATTTGTCCTGGTTCCAACCAATTTGATGTTATGGCCAAGAAAGCACACCAATGCCTCCACCTCCTCAGAAAGCTAAGGCATTTCTCCAACAACTCTTACCAATTTCTGCATGTCCACAAAGAGTGCATTCTATCAATATTCATCACAGCCTGCTATGGCAGCTATTCTGCCCAAGACTGTAAGAAATTGCAGAGTGTTGTGAACACAAGACAGTCCACTATTCTCGTGATGAGTTACTGAACTTCCAATCCAACTCGTTGCGGCCTTTACACTTTTTATAATCTGCAGTTTATAGCTGTAACACTACACCGATCAGCCAAAACATTATGATCACTGACAGGTGAAGTGAATAACATTGATTATCTTGTTACAATGGCACCTGTCAAGGGGTGGGATATATTAGGCAGCAAGTGAACAGTCAGTTCTTGAAGTTGATGTGTTGGATGCAGGAGAAATGGGCAGTAGTAAAGACCTGAGCGACTTTGACGAAGGCCAAATTGTTATGGCCAGACGACTGGATCAGAGCATCTCTGAAAAGGCAAGGCTTGTGGGGTGCTCCCGCTCAGCAGTGGTATCGACCGACAGTGGTCCGAGGAGGGAATAACCACAATAGACAATAGGTGCAGGAGGAGGCCATTCGGCCCTTCGAGCCAGCACCGCCATTCAATGTGATCATGGCTGATCATTCTCAATCAGTACCCCGTTCCTGCCTTCTCCCCATACCCCCTGACTCTGCTATCCTTAAGAGCTCTATCCAGCTCTCTCTTGAATGCATTCAGAGAATTGGCCTCCACTGCCTTCTGAGGCAGAGAATTCCACAGATTCACAACTCTCTGACTGAAAAAGTTTTTCCTCATCTCAGTTCTAAATGGCCTACCCCTTATTCTTAAACTGTGGCCCCTTGTTCTAGACTCCCCCAACATTGGGAACATGTTTCCTGCCTCTAACGTGTCCAACCCTTTAATAATCTTATACGTTTCGATAAGATCTCGTCTCATCCTTCTAAATTCCAGTGTATACAAGCCTAGTCGCTCCAGTCTTTCAACATATAATAGTCCCGCCATTCCGGGAATTAACCTAGTAAACCTACGCTGCACGCCCTCAATAGCAAGAATATCCTTCCTCAAATTTGGAGACCAAAACTGCACAGTAGTATTCCAGGTGCGGTCTCACTAGGGCCCTGTACAACTGCAGAAGGACCTCTTTGCTCCTATACTCAACTACTCTTGTTATGAAGGCCAACATTCCATTGGCTTTCTTCACTGCCTGCTGTACCTGCATGCTTCCTTTCAGTGACTGATGCACTAGGACACCCAGATCTCGTAGTACATCCCCTGTTCCTAACTTGACACCATTCAGATAATACTCTGCCTTCCTATTCTTACCACCAAAGTGGATAACCTCACACTTATCCACATTAAACTGCATCTGCCAAGCATCCGCCCACTCACACAACCTGTCCAAGTCACCCTGCAACCTCATAGCATCTTCCTCACAGCTCACACTACCACCCAGCTTTGTATCATCTGCAAAGCGGCAACAGGGTGTTGGGCACCCAAGGCTCATCGATGCGCGAGGGCAACAAAGGCTATCTCGTCTGGTCTGAACCGACAGAAGGTCTGCTGTGGCACAAGTCACAGAAAATTTCACATAGCACCCTGCTGTGTATGGGGCTGCACACAGAGGACCAACAGCATATTAGGCAAGTGGTCATAATGTTTTGTATCATCAGGTCATAATGTTTTGGCTGATTGGTGTATATTTTGCACTCTTATTTTCTTCTTTTTTACTATCTGATGTGCTCATGCTTGGTATGATTGGCCTGGATAGCACGCAAAACAAAGTTTCTCACTGTATTTTGGTATACATGACAATAATAAACCAATAACAATACACGTACAATCGCATATGAATGCAGACACACATACATGTGCATCTGTGTACATATGCTCACACGGACAAACACATGCATATGTATATATACGTGTATAAGGGGGCGGCACAGTAGCGCAGCAGGAGAGTTGCCCACACACATGCAGGCAACCCTCCACACAAAATTCTCAGGGGTTTCAGAAACCCACAAAAATATATAACATAATGATTAAAGGAGGAGGCAACCCATCGGGCGGGTCTCAACCTTTTAGGAGGAAGATGTGGTTCTGGGGATTGTAAGTGTTTATTCATAATGTTCCAGGTCCTGTGACTGGGGAAGGCTGCTCTTTAGTCAACTGTCCCTTTGCTTCGTATATACTCAAACCAACAACGTGCAACTACTCATGTATAGGTTAGATAGAGCTCCAGGGGCTAGTGGAATCAAGGGACATGGGGAGAAGGCAGGCACGAGTTACTGATTGTGGATGATCAGCCATGATCACAATGAATGGCGGAGCTGGCTCGATGGGCCAAATGGCCTCCTCCTGCACCTATTTTCTATGTTTCTATGTCTATGTACAGACACTGATGTTTTTTTCTTTCCATCTCTAGCTTCAGGGACCTGTGATGAGATTGACTAATGCACACTCGCTTTCAAAGGACAATGGCTCTTTAGACACAGGGGGTGAGATCAAGGACTCGGTTTAAAGTAACTAAGAATTTGTTACTAACTGAGAATTGCTTTAGTAACTAAAATAATTAGTAGATGGACTGCTAGGAATTGGCTGAATACGATGCTTGAATTAAAAACATTAAAATAGTTTTCTCATTTAAAAAAATCAATAAAGAGTATGAAAATATGACATAAGGTGCTGGAGTAACTCGGCGGGTCAGGTTGCATTGCTGGAGAACATAGGTGATATTTTGGGTCGGGACCTTTCAGACCATTCCTGCTGCTTTCCTTTACCAAATTCATGCTAATTTTCCATTAATAACGTAAACGTCCACATAACAAATAATTTTGTTCTTGATTATTGTTTACCGTATCATCTCTCAATCAATAATCAACTAAGTGGCTTGTAGTTTATAGTTTCATCTTTATTTCCTCTTTTTTACGAGGGAGCAATGTTAGCAATCCTTTGATCTTCAGCATTGTTCCTGTTTTTAAGGGAGAGGCAGTGCTGGATGATAAAGGAGGGCTTCCATAATATTGTCCCTTTATCCCCCCATATACCTTGGATATAACCGTGAACCTGGTGATTACTTATTGTAAGTATAGCCAGCCTTGTTATCTTCTCTCTGTTAATTTTTTTACTCTCCGATATTTTAATCGCCACTTCTTTTTCCCTGTGACTTTGGTGGCATCTTCTCTGATACAGAGATAATTAAATTGTGCTTCCGCCCTACCGAACTGCAGAGATCTTCCTATGGTCCCTAATCAGCTTTACCACTCAGCAAATAACTGTTTATTATTTAAGTGCTTAAACAGAAGATAGTTTGGTTTCATTTTATCCAAGCTTTAAAGTCTTTTATCATGTTCCCTCTAGTTTCTGGTTATAAAGTCATAACTGATAGAATCAGAATTAGGCCATTTGGCCCATCAAGTCTACTCCACCATTCAATCATGGTTGATCTATCTCTCCCTCCTAACCCCATTCTCCTGCCTTCTCCCCGTAACCCCTGACACCCAGACTAATGAAGAATCTATTTCTGTCTTAAAAATATCCATTGATGGCCTGCATAGCCTTCTGTGGGAAAGAATTCCACAGATCACCACCCTCTGACTAAATAAATTCCGCCTCATCTTCTTCCTAAAGGAACATCCTTTAATTCTGAGGCTATGACCTTTAGTCCTAGACTTTCCCACTAGTGGGAACATCCTCTTCACATCCACTCTATCCAAGCCTTTCACTATTTGGTAAGTTTCAATGAGGTTCCCCTTTTATTCTTCTAAACTCCAGCAAGCACAGACCCAGTGCTGACAAAAGCTCATCATATCAAACCGACTCATTCCTGGGATCATTCTTGTAAACCTCCTCTGGACCCTCTTCAGAGCCAGTACATCCTTCCTCAGATATGGTGCCCAAAATTGCTCACAATACTTCAAATGCGGCCTTACCAGCACCTTATAGAGCCTCAGCATTACATCCCTGTTTTTGTATTCTTGTCCTCTTGACATAAATGCTAGCATTGCGTTTGCCTTCTTTACAACCGATTCGACTTGTAGATTAACTTCTTGGGAATCCTGCAATTCAAAGTGTTCTAACTTTTGCTTGATTCTCACTGATGTATTCAACGTCTTCTGTATGTTCCTAATCCATCATCTAATGCCATTGCATTTCCCAATGTGTTCTGGCTTTGGCGACTTATCTTTCCACTGTTTGGAAGATAGATTGACTGTATTAGAAAATATTCCTTTTAAATGCTATTCCTTGTTCATTTTTTATCGTAGATTGCCAGTTATTGGTTCCAATTTAGTATGTTTGGATCTACTTTCAATTCACCGAACAGGGCAATCTTCCAATGTGGTCAGTTTACCCTTAGTTCCTTCTGGCCTGTTTCCATGGTTAACTTTATAACTCTGTAATTGTTGCTTCCTATACGTTGTGTACTGATTCTTTCCCACTTGGCCTGACTTTATTCCCAAAACCCAGATGTAATATAAATTGATAAAATTACCCTGAAGATCTTTCAGAAAATCAAAACCATTTGTATTATTAATATGGCAATCTATATTTAATGTATTTAAAATACTCATATTCTATAGTTCCGACAAATGTAATTGGCCTGCATATTGGCCTTTATATACTGCTCAAATGGAATGTACTCAGAAATGTGATGTTCCCTCTATTGCCGTTTAATTCTAGCCTTGCCTATTCTGATTATAACAATATCCCACTGGTTTTGCACTGTGGTGTTCTCCTTAATCATTCACTGAAGAGTTATGACAGAGGGTGGCAATTCAGCCTATTACACCTTTGCCAACTGACAGAGAACAAACTAACTAAATTATACCTTCGAGCATTAGGTTCATAGTCAGCTAGTCACGGCTTTTCAATGTACTCATCCCAATGCTCTTTAAATGTGATAAGGTTCTCTGTCTATACAGCATCTCCGACGATGTTCCTGACCACACCATCTCTTGATGAAAACATTCTTTCTTTCCCTGGTGGGTATATGGAACAAACTGACAGAGGAAGTGGTAGAGGTGGGTACAATTACAATGTTTTTAAAAATTTGGATAGGTACATTGTGTAGGATAGAACTGCAGAAGCTGGTTTACACCGAAGATAGACACAAAATGCTGGAGTAACTCAGTGGCACAGGCAGTATCGCTGGATAGAAGGAATAGGTGACGTTCCGGGTCGAGACCCTTCTTCAGACTGAGCTATTGATACATTGGTATACTGATAGGAAATGTTTAAAGAGATATAGAACAAAAGCTGGCAAAAATACTAGCTCAGGAAGGTGCCTTCATTGGCATTCTAAGGTCACCACAGATTCCTGCTTTTCAAGAGATACTTGTCATTCCATTCCAGAATTATATACATCCAGACAGCTATATCAGATGACCATTTCAGATTTCACCTCGGCCAGGATAGTGAAATTTTACTAATAATACTTTTCTGGAAACTTTCCAGGGAACTTTGAAGATGAATGAATGAATAAGTTTATTGGCCAAGTATGCATATACAAGGAATGTGCCTTGGTGCTCCGCTCACAAATGACAACACAAACATATAGTAAACAATTAAGAATAAAGCATAACCACATCAAAACAATAAGGATACAACATTACAGTCTAAACATGTGGGTGAAAATAAACCAGGGCAAAAAAGAGACTACAGACTTTGGTTATTGAGTAGAACCAACGATTGTTGTAAATTTGTTGAGTAGAACCAAAGATTGTTGTAAATTTATTTCAGAGTCTCTATTTTCCACTGTTTGACAGCATCTCCATGATAAATTATCCACTCTTGAAGTTGAGAACACAAGTGGTTTCTGTTCTCTGGAATTATTGTAGTTTTTTTCACTTCTGGATATATATTTATTATAAATCGTTTATCATGAGTACCAAAACCCAAGATCTGCTGCGTGAGAGCCTTGCCTTTGGTTTATTACAAATAACCTGTCTCCTCTATTGCATAGCATTTGATGCCGATCAAAATGGCTTCCCCTACCTATCACGCCAGCGCCTCCTGTGGGCGAGAAATTGAGCTAAAATAGTGTTGATGAGGATTAGAAAGTACAAGCCACCATATCGTGCCAAGTGGTTCCAGTTGATTCGGATTTAGAAAGTTACAGGGATAATCTCACATAATGACAGATTTTCATAGAAGCTATCAACAAGTTCAAATTTTACCATCACCTTAATTGGGTTACGTCAAGTGTTCTCTTAGATGGGGGTCATAAATAATGGTGCTCACTCAACTCATTCCAAAGAGGCTGCGAGTTCGGGAATCAAGCCGGAAGCAATTTGATTTACCAACAAATCATTATAAAATACAGTCTAATGTTTTACGTTAGAAACAATGACTACTTTTTAGAGAAAATACTTCCAATTAAAAAGGTATTTCAAAAGTAACATTTCACCGTGAAATTTACAATTACTATTCGCATGATCGGAGTACTCTATGAAACCTTCTTAATTTTCTGTACCATTCTAGACCAACCATCCCGTGTTGAATGCGCGTTAGAAGTCTACGAAAGTGCGCTTCTGGCACGGCTAGGTGAAAACGCACTTGTTTTGTATATCTTGGACTTCCACAAATCATAGAACTCGAAGTCTCAGCAAGACCAGTCAACATCTGCGGCTTTTGAGAACAGGATTGCACCTGAAGCATCCCTTGTTCCGTCCCATCGACGAATGCCGAGTGATTTTCCCTCTTTATTTCCGATTTCTAGCATTTTGTACTTATATAATTTAGGCCTCCAGAGGAAGTTGGTTTTACAAGAAACATTCTACAAAAGACTATGGCATAATTTCATTGCACAATTCAAATACATTGAAATGTCTTAACAAATACTTGAAATCATGATATCACATCCAGATGTATCACACACACCAACCCGGCGAAGTCAACGTAACAGTTAAATTAAGCGGCTCTTTTCAAGAAAGTAACACTCCATAGTGTTTCGCTACAGAATCAACCGCACGTTATTTACATTAAATACATAAACATTGAAATAACATCATTTTTTCAAATATCACGCAAGACCTTCGCCACTTAAAACCTTTGTTCTCATCCTTTCCGCTAACCTATTGATCTGATATCCATTAGAACACAAGTAAAGTCAACTTAATATTAAAATATCGCCAGAGTTAATTCAAATGCACAATCAATATCCTGTTTGTACTGCTGCGGACTGCCACAATTTGAGATCTACTGTTTAAGCCTCGACCAACATCAGATCGCGTTTTTGTCACGGGATCCCTATGCGGAAATTCTAACCAAAGCAACTGAAACAAAGCAAATACTAACTGGTTGATAATTCTCCACCTGTATATAACGGTTTCCTTATTATTTCCATCCAAGACTATTCCCAACCTTCAAATTTACATATATAAAATTTGATGTAATCCTACAAAAGAACCCACGGGACATGCCCATAATTATTCCCAATCCCAGTCAGGAATGCCAATGCGCTGGTGGCTAACCTGCACTCTGTCGCTGTTTGGTCAACTCCACGTGTCTGCAGTGCTGTTGCAATTTCACATGGAAACATTCACACCGAGTGTCAGGCGGGAGAATCCATCCACGCACGCTTCCGTGACGCCAGCACGTAACTGGGATCATGTGCGTAAAGACGCGGATACCAGGTCTCTGGATGGAGCGCGTGCCCGCGCGGTGGGCGGGGCAAGGGCGTGCACGACACGCGTCGCCTCATCGTCCCCCGCCCCGCCCGCACTCACTCAGGAGGCGGCGCCTGTCAGCGGGAGGGGCAAACGCGCCAAATTGGCAGGTCGTCCCCATCTCGTAAATGTAACTCCAGATTTCAAAATAACATGAATTTTTCTGGTGAAAGCCGTCTAAGTAAAGAGGTTTGGGGCAGCAGTGAGGGGAACGGCAGCGGCAGCGGCCACCGGCGACAGAACGGACGACGACCGACGCTCGCGCTGCCGGCGCAGCCGCAGTGAGGCGGAGCCGCCCTGCGCATGCTCGGTGGCTTCCCGCGTCGGGCGCGGCGGTTGGTGCGCGGCCTACTCTGCCGGGCTTCGCCGACCATGAGGGGCAGCGAGGCCGGCGGCCTCCCGCTCCGGCTCGCCGCGCTCGCCATCCTTCTCTCCGCCGTGCCAGGTGAGCTACAGTCCCCCTTGTTCAGCAGGCCACTCGCCGCGGAGCAGCGACAGGCTGTAACAGCGGCTGGGCGCCTGGGGATTTGAAAGTAAACAGCGGGGTGGAACGGTCCTGTTGGCTCGGGCTGAGGGGCGTCGTGTCCCCAGGCCCAGGTACCCGTCTCCTCCGACCGCACCACGATCGCCACCCTACGCGACCTGCCCCGTGCCGGCTCGTGTATGCCTGGGCCTGGGCCTGGCCCACGTACCCTCTCTACCCTTCCACCTCCTCTCCCCACCCCTCTTTCACTCCCCCACCCCACATTCTCCACGAACTCTCATCATCTAAACAATTCCCATCTAAGCCGTTCTTCCTCTACTCTGCCCATTGTGTATCTGCTGGCAACCATCAACCAGCTGATCCACCGACCACTTGTGGAAGTAACTTTGCTATCAGGTTGCATGTGTAAAGAATACACTTGTTTCCGTGGCTGCTCTTCATGTCCTTCCACCAAACCAGAGTCTCCATGAACTGGCGATATTTTGGTTTAGCTTCTTTGTAATTGTAACTCCTCTCTTCGTTACTGCAACTATGTAGGGTTACATTTTGGCTTTCCCTTATTTCCACTATAAACATTTTGGTAGTTTTTGAATGATTACTATTTCAAGCCCAGCAGTTAAATTATGATCTTCAGTATAACTTGGTTTATATGGTGTAAAAGAATATATTTACTTTTTAAATCTGCCTCTAGATTAGTTCAGATAGGTCACCTGCCCACTCATTCACAGGCCAAAATAACAATTACATTGGGCCAAAATAACAATTACATTGCCCGGCCCTCAGTGGAGTTGAAAGAACTCTCTCCTATTTACATTAACTGGTTAGTTGTGTTGCAGGTGAGAAACAGGAAGCCATTAGCAGAACATTGTTAGATGCAAAGAACTGTAGATGCTGGTTTACAAAAAAGAGAGAAACAGAGTGCTGGAGTAACTGCAGGTCAGACACCATCTCTGGTGTCTCCTTTTCTCTCTTATATGGAAAAGGACCAATATGTGAATCAGTTAGTGATTGGGAATGTTGTAGAGCAGAGGGATCTAGGAGTACAGGTGCATGGTTCCTTGAAGATCGAGTCGCAGGTAGATAAGATGGTCAAAAAAGCTTTTGGCACACTGGCCTTCATCAGTCAGCGTATTGAGTATAGAAGGTGGAAGGTCATGTTGCAGTTGCATAAGATGTTGGTGAGACCGCATTTAGAATATTGTGTTCAGTTCTGGGCACCATGTTACAGGAAAGATATTGTCAAGCTTGAAAGGGTTCAGAGAAGATTTATGAGGATGTTGCCAGGTCTAGAGGGTGTGAGCTATAGGTAGAGGTTGAGTAAGCTGGGTCTCTATTCCTTGGAGCACAGGAGGATGAGCAGTGATCCTATAGAGGTGTATAAAATCATGAGAGGAATAGATCGGGTAGATGCAGTCTCTTGCCCAGAGTAGGGGAATCGAGGACCACAGGACATAGGTTCAAGGTGAAGGGGAAAAGATTTAAAGGAATCTGAGGGGTAACATTTTCATGCAAAGGATGGTGGGTGTATGGAACAAGCTGCCAGAGGAGGTAGTTGAGGCTGGGACTATCCCAAGTTTAAGAAATAGTTAGACAGGTACATGGATAGGACAGGTTTGGAGGGATATGGACCTAGCGTAGGCAGGTGGGACTAGTGTAGCTGGGACATGTTGGCCGGTGTGGGCAAGTTGGGCCGAAGGGCCTGTTTCCACACTGTATCACTCTCTGACTCTATATATAGCGAGCTGGGAATTGGCATTGTAGATTTGTACCCGATGTGAAGACAGTGGCTCAATGAAAAAAATGACAACCATCTGAAAACATTGCAAAACTCTGATCTTCACTACAAAATGGCTCCTTAGTTTTAATTTCTATACTCAGTGTGCAATTTTGTGTTCATGTATAGGGATTTACAAAATATGTTCATCCCTAAAAACAGAAATGGAACAGGGCTAGAGAATTACTGTGGAAAGATTAACCAGCAGGGAGAAATAATACATCTGCTTTTTTTCAATATAGGCAAATCTGATGAGTTCCTTAAAACCACAGACAATAACAATGAACTCTCTGAACATCAAACCATCACACAAATTTATGGCAACAGCAACAAACCAGGTAACTAATAACATAAGATAGACACAAAAAGCTGGAGTAACTCAGTGGGACAGGCAGCATATCTGGAGCGAAGGAACTAATAACATAAGTGAGTGAGCAAGGATCAATGACTGGCGGTCACCAATATGTACAACGTAAGGCTGAAAGATTAAGGGAGCAGAGACACATAACCTCACAACAGTAAACAAAATCTGGTCTTAATTAATATTTTATTAATGGATTAAAATGCTTTTTGGACAAAGGGACATTAATAAGATCCATTCAAATTTATTTGAGTTTAACCTGATCATGTTACCTGTCAAGCTATACAATGAAGTAAAATTGAGTGCTGTTTATTAGGACTAATTTAGCACCAAGCATTTTCACATAATAAGTGTTTATGTTCAACTGTTATTATTTATTCTTTAATATACTTTCATATCAATTGCTTTGAATGTCTGCCATTATTCCTTTGGGCAAGGCCAATTTTATAGTATTAGACAGAAACTTGCAGAGGTTGATTTGGAGATGATTGTTTACAGATAAAGAGACGTCTGGCAAGTGGGAGCTTTTAATGGTGAGATTGGAAAGGTTCCGGGACAGCATATTAGCTTTGGAGTGAAGGGCAGGATTAATAGGTTTAGGAAACCTGGTTGTTCTCATCCAAGATGTTGAAGCTCTAGTCAGAAATAAGGAGGCATATGTCAGGCAGAGGCAGCTGGGATGAAGCAAATCATTTGAATACGAGTACATATTCAAAGGAGGGTAAAAAGAGGACGTGAAATATCTCTACAGAGAATGGAAAGGAAAATCTTAAGAAATTCTACAGATATATTAAGGAAATAGGTAACAAGGGCCGTTCTGATCGCCCGGCAATAAGAAGGGTGACATTAATCTGGACAACATGCACAAAAGATTCACCTGGATATTATCAGGACTCAGGAGCTTCAGTTATATGGAAAAACTAGTAGTTATTCCTGAAGCTTAACAGGTGAATGGTCACTTTTTTCTCGTGGTTGAACAGAGGGCATAGGTTTAAGCTGAAAGTAGAGATATTTAGGAGGGACATTTTCATGCAGAGCTGGTGTTTATATGAGATGAGCTGCCAGGAGCACCTTCCCTGAGGTGAAGGTACAATGGTTAAAAAAAACACATTAGACATGTAGATGAATAGGAGAGGTTTAGAGGAATATAAAACCTGGTCTGCATGAACGAGTTGGACCATTTCCATTAAATAAGCTTGTGCGCTACATCCAGCTTTGTCTTTCTATAACTATTCTTAGTTTTATCTCAGGATCCCTATGTATCAATGCAATTTTATTAGTCTGTGCCATAAAGTGTATAAGACTGCCTCAATCTCCATGTGGATGTATCAGTATCTGTAATGTATCGGTGATGCTCTCACTTTCTGGTGTTGCTGTGCTTCAATTCATGCAGACACAAATCTGGAAATCACAGGAGTTACATTGGCCAAAAGTGTTCAATGTGGCATGGTTAATAAGCCCTGCAAATAAAATGTAATGAGCTCAATTTCCATTTTGCTGTTTTAATGGATATTAACTGGATAGTCATATTCAAATGGCCTTTGTTGCTGAGCCAGTGCACTGCATTCCCATCCAACTCGGCTAAAAGTATATGTTTGCAACCAATTGCATTGATCATAGTTGCAATAACATCTTTGTTGGATTAGCTTACGAAGAGCTGGCCATTGGGATCAGATAAAGGAAACGGTCATTGAGGTACCCAAATAGTATTTTTATTGGACAGGAGAAGAAAAGGGAGAGTGTGTATACAATAACGATGCAGTCTTTTGTAATAACTACAAGGGCTCCCCGTGTTATGGAAGACCTGACTTACGGACATCCAGATTTATATAAACTCTCCCATAAATATAACAGATTTTTTCAAAATAGTAATAATAATGATATTAAAAATGGATACAGTATCTGCTCCCTTAATATAATTATGGATATTATTAGGGTGGACATAAAAGATATTTCATGAATAAAAAGAATTACAGTTAGTGTGTGCAGAGTAGTTATAGAATATGAGTAGGGATAGAAAACGGGTGTTTCTGGCTTGCATGACCGTTCTCACAAATAAACCTTTATGTAGCCTGGGGACTGCCTGTAAATGTTTACATTGTACATCAAATATTCCAATCACATAATCCATGACATTTCTCATTACTTTTTCTCCAGTAAAAGTTTATGTGAAAATGTACACTGATAGTCCATCTCTTCTGTGTACAACTGAGGAACTGTCAGAAAAAGAATTAGTGGATCCATATTTCATATGGGTGGGTCCTCCAGGAAAAAACATTAAAGGTGAGATTATTTTGTATTCCAGCATCAACTTTATCCAGCAATTCTATTCTATTACAATATTGAGAGGTTGTGATTAATTAGTTGAGTGTATTTATAGATGAAAGTTAGTTATTGCTACAGTGCCATAGATAACTAAGAGTTTTGTTGATAGTTTTTAGACTTGGGTTTATTATTGTCATGTGTACTGAGCTACAATAAAACACTTTTGTGTGTTACTAAAGTCAAATCAGATAATACCATTTATGAATAAAATCAAGTCAAACGCAAAGGGTAAAGAGAAAAATACCAGATTGCAGAATATAGTTTCTCAGCATTGGAACATAACAATTTTAGTGGGAAAAGTCCAATGTCCGCAATGAGGTAGGTTGTAAAATCTGTAGCGTACCCGAGCTTATGGAAGGACTGTTCAGAAATCTGATGAGTGGAAAAGGTAATTGATGAGAAGGGATATTGTGATGGGTTGCAGATCTTGCAGGATAACATAGAGTGAAAGGTGCTTTTGAAATTATTATTGAAGTTGATGTATTAGCGACAATTATGGGTAAACAAATATGTACTAAGAATGAGATTTGAATGAGGATATGAAGTCACCTATCAGACGATTGTGGTGATGTTTACAAATGGGCTCTATCCAGAATGAAACATTTAAAACAAACCACGGGGCAACTTATCCCATTTAAAGTCGCCTTCTATTTGGGGAAGTACAACATAAAAAGCTGTGGAGCATAACTGTGTGGCAAGACATTAACTCATTCTTCTGTCATGTGATGTATAATTCTCAATCTGCCCTCCCTTTATATTCTGTAATGTCAGTGTACTTGGAAAGATTTCATAAGAATGTGTTTCAATTCAGTTTCTCTCAAGAATACATGACTAAGATTTTTACAATATTTTGCTTTGTGTTTCATTTCAGGGGAGACTTACGCTAGGATATCTGAAACAGGACGACTTATACTGAAATCCTTTGACAAGTCCATGTCAGGAGATTACACGTGTACAGTATCCTACAAGGATGTGGATGCAAACAAGGAAATATTTCTTGATATGAAATTCTCAGTATACGGTAAATACTCTTGGATTGCACTGGGATACTAACTGGAACTTCCGAATTTCTACACTTTCAGCTTTTGTTCGAATGTATATTCTATTCAGAACATTTATCATTATACAATGTGAGACAATCACTTGGTGTAATTCTCTGTATGCAGCACATCATTATGTTTGCATGAGTCTGAAGAAGGGTCTCGACCCGAAACGTCACCCATTCCTTCTCTCCTGAGATGCTGCCTGACCTGCTGAGTTACTCCAGCATTTTGTGAATAAATTATGTTTGCTTATATTATTTATAATATGTCAACGTAACATCAATTTTCATTTTCTAACCATTCCACCAGCAATAAGTTTCAGCAGTTATTACAGAGTGTCAAGAAGTAAAATGGCCTTTGTAGGAAATGCACCAAGCTCAGGGAATCTTTCAGCATGTACATGCACAGGTAAAGGTTTCATATACTGGAAGACCAGCAAGTTTTAAGCAGAATCAAAGTGCATGTTTCATTGATCTACCAGCCACAGTCCATGTTTGTCTCATTATGCATCCTTGCAAACAGCCTGTGGATCACAATATGATGAAGCAGCTAGCTGCCTGGGATGGACGTTAACAAAGACTATTGCGTCCTTGCCAGATATTCTCCGAAAACAGCGCAACCCAGAAGGAGATGGATGGCAATTTCTTCGCCATTGTAGAATCCTCAAGGGAAGGAAGTGTGCAGTGGCGTTGAGACTTAATGTGCTTGACTGACAGTGACGGCTCTACTCACCACCTACATAGCAAGGTTTTAGTGCTTCTGTAAAAGTTCTGATCACGAGGCGGTGTTGAATGGTGTTGAATAATCTATTTTTAGGAATACTGACAAAATCTCTTTGATTAAAATCTTGCAGGATATCGTGAACCAGACTATTCGTATAATTTTTTAGCACGGTATCACACCAAGGAATGCCATGATCCTGCCAATAATCACTTTTTTCGGAAGCTCAAGTCAGTGGAAAAGGAGCTAATTGCGGACCTGACCAGTAGAATAACTGATGTAGAAATGAAATGCCATGTTGTCAAAGTACCACGTAAAGGATTAGTAACTGAACTCTTCATTATGTTTAAACGTAAGTTTTGTATGCATGGGACAGCTGGAGTTTGAAAGTTATTAGATGTTAAATGTTTGGATCAATTTTCCCCAAAATATTAGAGATTAAAATGTATTAAGGATGAGTTATATTTGCATATAGGTGTGATTTAAAAAAATAATAATAATCTTGTAGAGCAGGTGGAATTTTCGTAAAGAAAGATAGGTAGTTTCAGTAACATGTGTTTCCATACCGGGAATGCAACATAACACAATCGATGAATTAGGGAATGCTTTGTATTATGTCTGCCAAATTGATTTTAATTAGATTTTGGTCAGGAAACAGAGAATTACCTAAAAGTTACTTAGGAAATTAACATGCAGAAAAAAGGCTGTCTTGCAAATAAATCGTCTTGGGGAGAGAAGGGAGAACGTGACTATCGAGCCGCCCCACCTGTGTCTGTCAAGGTTGTGTCTATCGAGTCGCCCCACCTGTGTCTGTCAAGATCTACATTGGAGTTTCCCCACAGGTGGCAATTGAAATTGACAAGCAGTCGCTTTTGTTCTTGTGCAGCGATACTCTTATAAACAATGTAACATATAGCCTTCAATATTTGCAGGAACACAAATGTAAGGCTATTTCAAAAGACCACGCTTATTGAAAATACTGCAGGAGTAAAAAACGCTTTTGCTGCAAATCTGAAATTCTCTAGTCCCTAAACCTGTTTTCACCACTGACACAATGGTTTTCCTGACACAATATTCTATAATGCAAAGTTTCTTACGAACACAACTATCACGTTATAGCAGCATGGGCGGCACGGTAGCGCAGCGGTAGAGTTGCTGCTTTACAGCGAATGCAGCGCCGGACACTCAGGTTCGATCCTGACTACGGGTGCTGCACTGTAAGGAGTTTGTACGTTCTCCCCGTGACCTGCGTGGGTTTTCTCCGAGATCTTCGGTTTCCTCCCACACTCCAAAGACGTACTGGTATGTAGGTTAATTGGCTGGGTAAATGTAAAAATTGTCCCTAGTGGGTGTAGGATAGTGTTAATGTACGGGGATTGCTGGGCGGCACGGACTTGGAGGGCCGAAAAGGCCTGTTTCCGGCTGTATATATATGATATGAACTACTTGCCTAAGAATCCAATATTTTGCTAAATAATTGTTTTGAATAAGGGCAGATTTTTCCTGATAATTCAAAGATTAACTTCACAGCACTTGAACAAATCCTTTAGACCAGGAATCATTAAGTGAGGGGTTATATAAATTACTCGGGGGTGCAGGGGGTCAAATATCCCTAACTAAACTATTCAATTCCTTAACTTGGTCGCATTCTTTGAAAGTTTCTGTAATGGCTGTTGGATTATATCCATTTATTTCTACTTGTGCTGCTAATGATATAGGATGGTAAGGTGGCGTTGGGGTAGAGTTGCTGCCTTCCAGCGCCAGAGAGTTGGGTTCTCTGTGACCACGTGGGTTTTCTCCGAGATCTCTGGTTTCCTCCCACACTACAAAGATATGCAGGTTTGGAGGTTAATTGTCTTGGGTAAAATTATAAATGGTCCCTAGTGTGTAGAATAGTGCTGGTGTACTTGGTGGGCCAAAGGCTTGTTTCTCTAAACTAAACTAAAAATCCACTACTACCAAAGCCATGTGCATTCACAATGTCCATGAGAAATGCTCTACTTTCTGTTGCTCTCTTATGCCTGTGTGCTCTGCTCTTGATACATGCTTGTTATCATTGCCCCTGTCACACACCCTACATTATTGCCTTTTAAAGCAAATGGATCAGTGTCTTCTATTTGAGGCTTAGCTTTACTCTATTCTGATTCCCTTGCCATTCCCCTGCAGAAGGTTTAAACCTTCCCAAACAGCAATAGCCACCATGCACTGAGGTATTGAGGTGCCTCGCTGAGATTCCTCCTCTTGCTTGTGGAGGTCCCACCTCTCCCAGAGGTCTCATGAATCTAAAGTTATTGATGGTTTCCCAGTATCCACCTCCCCTCACATCTGGAATCTTGGAATCATCTTTGATCAAACCCTCTCCTTCGACAAACACATCACCAAGACAGCCTTCTTCCACCTCAAAAACATCGCCCGTCGCCGTCCGTCCCTCTCCTCCACAGCTGCAGAAACCCTCATCCACGCCTTCATCACCTCCCGTCTGGACTACTGCAACAGCCTCCGCTATGGTTCACCCTCAAAAACATCAATAAACTCCAATACATCCAGAACTCCGCTGCCTGTCTACTCACCCACTCCCCGATCCGTGACCATATCACCCCCCGTCCTTTACAAGCTCCACTGGCTCCCCATCCCCCAGAGAATCCAGTACAAAATCCTCCTCATGACCTACAAAGCCCTCCATAACCTGGCCCCATCCTACCTGACTGACCTCCTCCACAGACACACTCCAACCCGTACCCTCCGCTCTGCTGCTGCTAACCTCCTGTCCCCCCCCATCCGGACCAAACTCAGATCCTGGGGGGACAGGGCTTTCTCCATCGCTGCTCCCACACTCTGGAACTCACTACCCCAAACCATCAGAGACTCCTCCTCACTCACCACATTCAAAACATCACTGAAGTCTCACCTGTTCAGCACTGCCTTCAACCACTGAAGGTCACCTCACCTTCTTTTTCCTTTTCTGTTCGTTTACTTATTTATCTATTTATTTTCTTTTCTATGTTTTAGTAAACCCTGTAAAGCGTCTTTGAGTGTTTAGAAAAGCGCTATATAAATGTAATGCATTATTATTATTATTATTAAAGTCTGATAGTTCAACAACCTTCACCATTCTCTTAGGCAGATTTAACATCATTTGTGCCGACTGGATTATCTTGATTTCCGTCCAATAAAAGCCATTGCATTTATACTCTCCACCCCTCTTTAATTTTTAATTTAAACATGCTTGATTTCCCACTTTTCTAGTTTGGATATGGGTTTATTAACCTGAAGCAATAACTTTGTCCTCCACACTACTATCCACCTTTCTCTGTTTATAATTCAGATTTTTAGCAAATGCAGTTTTTACTTTTAGATAACTTCTTAATTTGGTTTGTCTTTTTTTCAAAGTTGCACTGGATCCTTGAAACTAAACTAATATCTAAGTTTAAAGAGATGCTGAGTTGCAGAACAAAATTCAGCACAGTTTAAAACAAACCTTTTTTACAAATCTACAGTGGATCCTTTTGGCTATGGATGGGAAGAAATTTGCAAAAAACTCGTACGTGACTGCGAGGATGAAACAAACAGAAGGGTAGAGAAGGTACGTTTAAGAAGTGTAAAAATATAATGATGTGAATACTTCAAGATCAAGCTGTATGAAGGTGTGCAGACAGTATAAGCTCATCATGTTCCTTTGAAATAATTGTGCCCCCTATTTAAACCAAGATTTTCATGTATTTAACATTTAATGCTACGGTTCTGTTTCAGACCAAAGATTGGACAGTATAATTTTTAGATGGTAGCATTTTGAGTCAGGGAAAGCATGGAAGGAATTCTGCCCTTTTTCAGGTGCACCCCAGCAACCTGTAATAGTCCACTGCACATTGAAGATGTCATACAGGAAGCCTTCAGAAGGAATGGGGAAGTGAATAGGCAGGGACAACATCTCAAGGGTATTGCCTTAGTGCTGAATCCCAATACGTAACTCGGATCCCTGTTCCCATTCAAAGGTGCGTTAAACATTATAAGTGGTCATCTAACTAGCTATTAACGGGCTCCAGTAAAATGGTCTGAATTTTTGCATTCACTTTTCTGTACAAGTCTGAGATTGGAATGGTCTCGTGTCTGACATTAGCTATGAAGGTATATGTAGGACGTAGTTATACATAGTATGGATATTTTAGTCAATCTACTTAAACTTGCATTGGCTTCAAAAAAGAACAACCAAAGCCAAAATACAAACAAGAACAGGTTTAGATTTACCAGATATGATTTGCCAAACCTGGTTAGAATGATTTAAATTAACTGTTCAAAAAAGACAGAAGATGTGAATATGGATAAAATGGCAAAGGTGGAGCAAACAGAGTTCAAGTATTTACATGTTTTAAAATACATCTGAATACTCATTATACACTCATGACTGTGGCCAAATGCCAATCCAATTCCATTTATAAGTTTGCAGATGTCACCACTGTAGTAGGTCGGATATCAAATGGTAACGAGCAAGAGATTGAGAACCTGGTAATCTGGTTCCTAGATGACAACGTCAATAAGACAAAGCAGATTGTGATTGACTTCAGGAAGGAAAGCAGTACACACACCCTGGTATACATTTATAGAAATGGTAGATAGCTTGAAGGAATATCATCAGCAATCATCGAAGCAATGGCCAAGAAAGCACACCAACAACTCTACTTTCTGTAAAGGCTTAGGATTCTTGTCATATCCTCCATCCAAAACCACAGAAATTGCAGGTAGTTGGGGACGTAGCCCAGACCACCATGCAAACCATCCTCCCATTGACTCCATCTACACTTCATAATCAAGGACCAGACTCTTCCCCTTCTAGTCTCTTCCTCTTCTCCCCTCTCCCATCATGCAAACGATACAGAAATTTGAGAACGTATACCTTCAAATTCGGGGTCATTTTCTTCCCAGCTATTATCAGGCAACTGAACCATCCTCTCACCAGCTAGAGTGCAGTCCTGTCCTCCCATCTACTTCATTGGAAACCTTTGAATTATCTTTCAGACATTCTCTTGTACAAAATGTTGGTGGTAATCATGTATGGTCTTTGACTGGATAGCATGCAACAAAATGCTTTTCACTGTGCCTATCTACATGTGACAATAATAAACTCAACTAAAATTTGGCATCTACCATTTAGGGGTTACATCCACTACTGGTATTTTGGTAAGATTGGTGTTTGCTTCGGTATCATATTGTACATGAAAAACACATAGTACAAAGTACACATTATCTGGTAACTGAAAATTCCTACACATTTGGATTTTATCGCTTTCCATCCTGCGTAAAATTGTCCTGGCATTTCTACTCCATTTGTGCTTGATTTAATTTCAGGCCCGAGGTCGTATTGAGGCTTTCTTCAAGAAACAGAGTATTGCACTGGACCAAATGAAGGATAACAAGCCTACATTTTACTACATTGAAAATTCTCTGAGAACAACACGAGTGGATCATTGTCGGCCAGGATTTGGGAAAAACAAGTTAACTCATTTAGATTGTTCCGAGTGTTGTGGTGAGTCCTGAGATGCTGTTTGTATTAGTTACTGACTGTATCAACATCTTATCCTTCTTGTTATAAGGCATCCAAAGTGTTTGTTGAGCAACAAACATCTTGGAAAAAGTTTCACTTTACTTTCTTACTTTTATACTTGGTGGCCCAAATATAAATCCAAAACATAATTTATGATATTTTCAACACTATCACATCTATTTGGATATTATCCACACAGTTCAGTTTAGTTTATCATGTACCGAGGAGGTAGAGTGAAAAGCTTTTGTTGCGTGCAAACCAGTCAGCAGAAAGACAATACATGATTACAATCGAGCCATTCACAGTGTACATGATAAGTGTACTGCACATACTAAATTGCAAATAGAAACTTGCCCTTGAACATGTACTGTAGTAATATATGGACACTGATCATAGAGTCATGCAGCACAGCAACAGGCCCTTCAGCCCAACTTACCCATGCCGACCAAGATGTCCCATCTACAATAGTCACACCTGCTTGTGTTGGGCCCATACCCTTCCAAACCTTTCCTATCCATGTACCTGTCCAAATGTCTTTAAAATGTGAAAGCATCTGCCTCAACTACCTCCTTTGGCAGCTCGTTCCATATAACCACCACAATGCTGTGTGAAAAAGCTGCTCCTTGGGTTCCTATTAAATCTTTTCCATCTCACCTTAAACGTATGTCCTCTAGTTCTTGATTACCCTACTGTAGGTAAAAGAAAACCTGCATTCACTCTATATATCCCTGTCATTATATTATATTCCTCTATTAGATCACCCCTCAGCTTCCTGCAGTCCAAAGAATAAATTCCTAGCCTGCCCAACCTCTCCCAATAGCTCAGGCCCTTAAGCCTGGCAACATCCTTGTTAATCATCTCCGCAGTCTTTCCAGCTTACAGCAGGGTGACCAAAACTGAACGCACACGCCAAATGTGACTTCACCAATATCTTGTACAACTGTAACATAATATCCCAACTGCTATACTCATTAACCTGACTGATGCAGGCCAATGCAGCCCTGTTGACCACTGTATCTCCCAGCGTAGGTTCACTAGGTTAATTCCCGGAATGGCGGGACTGTCGTATGTTGAAAGGCTGGAGCGATTGGGCTTGTATACACTGGAATTTAGAAGGATGAGGGGGGATCTTATTGAAACATATAAGATAATTAGGGGATTGGACACATTAGAGGCAGATAACATGTTCCCAATGTTGGGGGAGTCCAGAACAAGGGGCCACAGTTTGAGAATAAGGGGTAGGCCATTTAGAACGGAGATGAGGAAGAACTTTTTCAGTCAGAGGGTGGTGAAGGTGTGGAATTCTCTGCCTCAGAAGGCAGTGGAGGCCAGTTCGTTGGATGCTTTCAAGAGAGAGCTGGATAGAGCTCTTAAGGATAGCGGAGTGAGGGGGTATGGGGAGAAGGCAGGAACGGGGTACTGATTGAGAGTGATCAGCCATGATCGCATTGAATGGCGGTGCTGGCTCGAAGGGCTGAATGGCCTACTCCTGCACCTATTGTCTATTGTCTATTGTCTATTGTCTATCTTCACTTCTGAAGTTTGCTTCCATACATTACAATGTTTAGCTCATGTAATCACAACAGATTTTTAGCTCCAGACTATCTTCTGCTTTTCTTACATTTGTTCTGCTACTTCTCTTGTTTTCTCCTCAGCTAGTTATTTTTTTAGAACATTTCCTTTTTCTTACCATGACTTTCTTTCTTTTCTAGTTCCCCTACTTTGGTGGTTGTGGTTTACATAAATACATAGACAATAGGTGCAGGAGTTGGCCCTGTGATGTGATCATGACTGATCATCCACAATCGGTACCCTGTTCCTGCCTTCTCCCCTTTGCGCTAGCCCTAAGAGCTCTATCTAACTCTCCCTTGAATGCATCCGGTGAATCGGCCTCCACTGCCTTCTGAGGCAGAGAATTCCGCAAATTCACTACTCTGTGAAAAAGTTTTTCCTCATCTCAGTTCTAAATAGCCTACTCCTTATTCTTAAACAATGGCCCCTGGTTCTGGACTCCCTCAACATCGAGAATTTGTTTCCTGCATCTAACATGTCCAATCCCTTAATAATTCTATATGTTTCTATAAGATACCCTCTCATCCTTCTAAATTCCAGGGAAAACAAGCCCAGTCACTCCATTCTTTCATCATATGACAGTCCTGTCATCCCAGGAATTAACCTGGTGAACCTATGCTGTACTCCCCCAATAACAAGAATATCCTTCCTCAAATTAGGGGACCAAAACTGCACACAATACTCCAGGTGTGTAATGTTAGATGGGAGATGAGTGGGAACTCTGGCTAAAGCTGACTGCAACAATTGTACACTTTAGGATTTGACATGGGAAAGGATCTGCATTTCAGACCACAATTTCTCTGGATAGTATGAATCACAGTTTAGGAAAACATCTGAACCAGTATTTGAGAGTTGCTACTAATCCCACCAGTGAAACGGCAAGAGATTTGACACACACATAACATCAGCGTGTTCATTAACATAACACCATACTGCCACCTGTTTGTGGGTGACTGAATGTGTAATATAATGTAGAAAATATAACTGAGCAGCACATGTTTGGTGTAGAGCTCTGACATGTACTGTGATTTAATTTTCCTGTAATGTGAGAAACTCATCCCTGATTTATTACATAGATATATGTCAAAGCATATTTAGCAGCATGCAAGCAAATGGCATTAGCAGAGATAGGCATCATGGTTGGCATGGACATGGTAGGCACTAGATAGAGGCATCGTGGTTGGCATGGACATGGTAGGCATTAGAGAGAGGCATCATGGTTGGCATGGACATGGTAGGCATTAGAGAGGCATCATGGTTGACATGGACATGGTAGGCACTAGAGAGAGGCATCATGGTTGGCATGGACATGGTAGGCATTAGAGAGAGGCATCATGGTTGGCATGGACATGGTAGGCATTAGAGAGGCAACATGGTTGGCATGGACGTGGTAGGCACTAGAGAGAGGCAACATGGTTGGCATGGACATGGTAGGCATTAGAGCGAGGCATCGTGGTTGGCATGGACATGGTAGGCACTAGAGAGAGGCATCATGGTTGGCATTGACATGGTAGGCACTAGAGAGAGGCATCGTGGTTGGCTAAAAGAACCAATTTCTGTCGGAGCGTTTCTATGAAAAAGGGGTGGGGGTGGGGTGGCAAATCTAACACATCTTAGGTGGCAGAGTGCATGGAAAGGAAGGCAATGGAAGGATGAATATGTCAGGCACTGGGAGCTGGACACAAGCTTTACTCATGTGCCTGCCCGCCCAGGAACCTTTTACATAAAAACGGGTTTCTTTCAATCTCTTGACAGAAATCAAAAGCTGCAGATTCTGGAAATCTGAAACAAGCAAAAAAGACAGATTTAGTGGAAGGAGAAACAGAATGAACCTTTCAGCTCAAACATTAACTCTTGTTTCTTTTCCCAAGCCCTGTTGCTCCATGACTGGTTTACCACTACATTACTGTTTCCAGTCCCACTTCTGCAAAATTAACCTAGTTACATTCACTGGTTCAATGTTGCTTTACTCTGGTAAATTGCTTTATTCCCATTTAGAATCTTGTCCCAATTTTATGTTTTGGTCTTTTCCATACCTGTGTTAAATTTGACTGCAATATGATCACCTTCAAAAAAATCCTCACCATTGATTCTTCTTTCGCCTGCCCAACTTCATTGCCGAAAATGAAATTGATAACTGACATCGCTCCACCATAATTTGTCCGTTTGTTGAAGAGCTCACCAAGAGGATTGCGGATGACTCACTGGCAGACCGTGGACTTTAGCAAGCCATTTGACAATGTCCTGCTTGGTGGGCTTGTCCCATAGGTGCAAGGCATGGCATCTACAGGGAGCTACCCAACTGGATTTAGAATTGGCTTGGAAGGTGTCAGAGTGGTAGTTGTTGTGCTGACCGTATAATAACAGAAGCCTTACACCTGGATAACGATCCAAAGACTTATATTAACTACATAGCAAGCACGAACTCACGCCTGCACGTTCCATTTACACTAACCCCAATCTCACAAGCAGTGGTCACTCAAAAGCTAAAGGGGTGTAACTACAAAAACATGACACATAACATGAGTGACCCCATTACACTAATCTACAGTAGTGGAGGCAGTTTTAAAATTGGAGGCCTGGGAGCAGTGGTGTGTTGCAGGAATCCTTACTCGGTCCATTGCTGCTTGTCATCTATATTAATGAGTTAGATGACAATGTAGTTGACATGTTTAGTAAATTTACAGATAATACCAGGATTGGTGGTGTAGTGAACAGTGAGTAAGGCTATCTAATTTTACGAAAGGCTCTAGATATACTCGGGAAGTGGGTTGAGGAATGGTAGATGGACATTAACTCAGATTGTGAGGTGATGCATTTTGGTAAGTCTTGCACAGTAACTGATGCTGTCTTGGAGAATGTTGTAGAACAGAGAGACCTCGGGGTGTAGGTATACAGTTCCCTGAATATGGCGACCTGGGTAGACATGGTGGTGAAGATGGCGTTTGGCACGCTTGCCATATTGGTCAAGGCATTAAGTTCAGGAGTTGGGAAGGCATTCCACAGCGGGGTAGACCACATTATATACAGTTCTGATCATCTTGTTGTAGGAAGGAGGTCATTAAGCTGGAAATGTACCCGAAAAGATTCAGTGAAGACCTTGTACAAGATTTTGAGAGGCACAGATAAGATGTAATCAAGAGAAAGTTAGACACAATTCTGAGAGCTAACGGAATCAAGGGATATGGGGAGAAAGCAGGAGCAGGAACTGAGTTTGGATGATATTGAATGGTAGTGCTGGCTCGAAGGGCCAAATGGCCTACTCCTGCACCTATTTTGTATGTTTTTAAGATGAACAGTCACATTCATTTTCTCCAGGGTAGAGGTTTCCAGAACTTGAGAGCACAGGTTTCAGGTGAGAGGGGAAAGATTTAAGAGATGAGAGGCAATTTCTTCACACAGTGGATATGCAATAGGTAACGAAGGAAGCAGTAGCAACGGGTCCGTTAGTAATGTTTAGAGACATTTACTCAGGCGCACAGATAGGAATTGTTGAGAGATATGGGCCAATGCAGGCCAATGTGACTAGCTCTACTAGACTAAAACCTGGTTGGGCTCAAGGGCCTGTGTCGGTGCTGTATGACTCCAGTTACAGAATGATTACTTGCTGAAGTAACACAGTCAGCATCACAGATGGACCAGAGATATCAGCTGTTTGTCAAGCTTCAAAACCTGGAGGTTCAGCTGCACCGACTGGCTACATGGCTTGCAGTCGTGGCAGAGTACAGGCATGGTCTGAGCTTCCTCCCTGCACAGCCTGCCAGCCACTGTCATAGAGGACAACATTATCTCCATTCACCAAATTCAGGCAGGTCTGAACACATCCTGTTGGGAAACCCTCCTGTATTTGTAAACATGTAAAACAGATGCCAGTTCCTCTTGAGAGTTATTGCCAGGTAATCAGTTCTGGTTACTCGCCTAGTTAACTGTGCCACCACCACCAAGCAGATTGCCACCAGCTAATATTAAAGTTAAGGTCAATGTTAAATTAAGTACTAACTGCAAAATTAAGTGTAAATCTAGAAATAAGTCAACCCTAAAACTCTTAAAATGTCCCCACTTTCAGATCCAGAGCGTTGTCGTCTTGCTTCTGTTGAGCTGCCATGCTGTACATTCTAACTATGTCTCCACATTTTCTCCTTCAGTGGTTTGTGATCACGGAATGTACAGTCCCACCAATGATGTATACTGTAAACCGTGTACCAGTGTCAAGATTAATTACTACGGAGCAACTGCCTGCTAATCACATCCGTCCTCTTCCAATTTTATATTAATCTCTACAACTGATACTGCTCTCCAAACAAAATTAATGTCACCTGCCAACTCATAGTTACCCAGTCATTACAGTAAAATTGGATTATTGTCTCACAAAGGTCTATCTATATTCATAAGCTGCATTTGTGCACTCTGTTTTGGGAGCAACTGCTGAAAGATCTAGTTTTGTACAGATTAACAACTGTTTTTTGCTTTCCTAATTAGATTGGCATTATCTCCAGTTGGTTATCAGTAAACACTGTATGGGCCTGATGTCTTTACATCCCCTCTGCTAATGTGTAGCATTAGTGTAACCAGGGGGTCTGTTGTCCAATGTTCCATTTAATCAAATACTGAGGTTATTAAAACATCCATGAAGGATTAGGATGTTTGAAAACCATCCTTAAAAATAGGACAGATTTTTTAATAAACTGATTGTATTCTGAAAATAATCCTTTCTAAAACCAAATGCCAATTCTTTTACTTTGTATTGTCAATCTGTTGGGAAATTAAGATCTACGGCAGATGTCGGGGATTGCACGATCGATTGATCCCCAGCCTTGCTAAAATGGTTTGTAGGGACAGGGACAGTGGCATCTATCAGGTTCACTGATGGACAAGGAACAAACCGCGACACCCTGTAAAAAACACAAACTTACCAACTGGTGGGGCAGCGTGAACCTATAGCAGTGATTTATCATGATTTGCCGTTTCTAAGTCAATGTAAACACAGGCAAAGAGTGCAACAGAATGTACCGCACAACAACTTTTATTTATATTTTTACAATAAATGTCAGACAATCTGCAAGTAGGCGTGGAAATTCAGCATCAGCAGCCTCACATATAGTGTAATAGGGCAATATGTTTCACAGGGAGTAATGGTACAGACATGAGCTGTGGCACTAAAACAACCATGCTGATCGGTGACACTTTAGTAAGCAAGGTGCCATTTTAGCTTCCTCAGCCTAGCTGTAACAGGGTTAAAGTTTGACCTGTTCACTTGCAACTGTGTTTTTAAATGGAAAGACCAGGCTGCTGCTGCTTAGCACCAATCAAGCATATGCATCACAGCACAAGGGGGGGGGGGGGGGGAGGGTGGAGGCTGCAGAAGCTCCTGTCCAAAGATTATTTGGGGGGAAATTGGAAGGAGCAAGAGGCTCCTACCTCTTCCTGATCACCTCACTGTGAGGAGGAGCTATCGGCTCAATGCTTATTCACATCATGCAGACGGTGCTGGATAAAGCCTGGAGCCTGGGATTGAGCTCAGCACAGTGGGGAACATTGATTCACCTGTTTTTCTTCTGTTTAATAATAATGACAAGTCTCCAACAAACACAAGAAGAGCTGGTTGAGAGGATGTGGCAGTGAAGCTGGTGCCGAGCTCTGGGTGTTAGTGGCGGCCTTCATTAGCGGTGTAATGGTGGGACTGCTTCCAGCCACGTGGGGTGCAGATTGCCTGTTGCTGGGGCTCCCACGAGCCATCCTTGTATAGACAGAAACAAACCGATACCCCATCCAGTTCCACCCTCACTCCAGCGGGAATAATCGTGTTCCCGGCAAAGCAGTTGGGCCCTACAAGAATAGAACAGACTCTTAGACAGGATCTGTAGAAATAAAAGCTTATCACACAACAAGTGGGAGGACATATTGCCTCTTGAACTTGTTATTTAATCAGAACATGGCTGACCTAGACTTTACCTGCATTTATCCATCTTTATCCCATGGTATCCTTAACCAACAAAAATCAATCTTGCAAACACTGATCTCAGAAACCTTTGGCTTTGAGAGAGATTTCGAAGCTTTCACCACTTTTAATGTGAAGCAATACTTCCCCATTTCATTCCTGCATACCTGAGCTGCAAAGGATCCTTGTCTGGACCCTCCGAGAGGATTTGTCAACCTTATTCAATCCTTAAACAGGTATTCTTCAATTTAGAATTGTTTTCTCCAACACCACTGATGCTTCAGGATATCTAACTTTGATTTCCAAAGTTATAACAATCAGTACATTATCCCCATTACAGAGCCCATCAAAATTCCCATTTTAATTTTTGATTTCCTTCATGAACTGTTTCACAGAAATGCATTTCTTTTCGTAAATCAAGGAATTGTAAATTCCATGATTCGACTATCTTTTCAGTCTTCTGAGTTCAAGGGAAGTTTATGACCTCATAATTTAAACCATAAGAGAGCACAAAGGTCAGATATCCAGGAGCGACAGGGTGGAATTGAATGTTGAGGGGTAGGAGCAGGTCTACAGTGGACAACAGCACAGGGGGTGGGGGTAGGAGCAGGTCTACAGTGGACAACAGCACAGGGGGTGGGGGTAGGAGCAGGTCTACAGTGGACAACAGCACGGGGTGGGGGTAGGAGCAGGTCTACAGTGGACAACAGCACAGGGGGTGGGGGTAGGAGCAGGTCTACAGTGGACAACAGCACAGGGGGTGGGGGTAGGAGCAGGTCTACAGTGGACAACAGCACAGGGGGTGGGGGTAGGAGCAGGTCTACAGTGGACAACAGCACAGGGGGTGGGGGTAGGAGCAGGTCTACAGTGGACAACAGCACAGGGGGTGGGGGTAGAGTGGGATACTGAGCTGAAATAAGCAAAGATTTGAAAACAAGTTGAGAATTTTGCAGAACTGTTGCAAGAGACCACTGGAGATCAGACTCTGTGATGGTGGAGAGAGTGTTATTTACATTGGAGTCAGGAACTCAAAATGCCCAGAGATCATCGTGGGGAGCTCGGGAAATGTGGACTCCTTCCTGCTAAAGAGCCTTTGACTCCACACTTACGCTTACCCTGGCTGCAGACAGGACAACACTGGTTGGGTTCATAGGAAGGATTGACACTGTGGACAGGAGCACATTCTGCAGTCAGACAGTACACCTCGCTGTCAAATTCACATCGGCACCTCTCGCAGGGAGAAGGCTGCAGGGAAATGGCACAGATCAGAACATGATCAATTAAACCTGTCATCTTCAAGCAACAGCCGTTTGGATTGATGAGCACCAACATCACTTGCAAAAGATGGATTTATTCAAAGATGACGGCCATTCCTGCCGTGTGTTTATCTTGGAATCCACAAAAACCCATCAACGCCATTCCCTGGAGAAGAGTTCCTGTTTAACAGAGAAAAAAAACAAAGTGCTGTAGTTAATGGAGATGTCACAGTGGAGGTGTGGGACATCCTAGAGTGTATTGAAGGTAGATAAATCCCTGGGCCTGCTCAGATATATCGGAGGACGCTGGGGGAAGAAATCGCAGGAGCCCTGGCTGAAATATATAAATCATTGTTACACGTAATTGCAGTGCCAGATGACTGAAGGATGTCTGATGTTATGTCTCTATTAAGAAGGGCTGCCAGGAAAAGCCAAGGAACTATAGATGAGAGATCAATGTCTGGTAGATAAACAGAAAATGCTGGAGTATTAAAATGCTATGGTAGGTAAGTTACTAGAGAAGATTCTGAGGCATTGTGCAGAGTAAGATGGGTATCAAAAATCACAACAAGATCTTGATCATCTGGGCCAGTGGGCTGATGAAAAGTTAATGGAGTTTAATGCAGACAGGTGCGAGGGGTTGCATTTTGGTAGGTCAGCCAGCACCCCTTCACAGTGAATAGTAGTGCCTGGGGAGTGTTGTACAGCAGAGGGATTACAGGGATTTTATTCCCTAAAAGTAGCATCACAGTTAGGATAGTCAAGAAGGTTTTTGGTACATTGGCCTTTCATCAGTTTGGGTATTGAGTACAGAAGATGGGACGTTAGATTACAGCTTAACAAGATGTTGGCGAGGTTACACTTGGAAGTACTATGTTCAGTGTTGGACATCCTGCTCTAGAAGGATGTCATTAACTGGATAAAGTGCAGAGAATATTTACAGTTATTGCCAGACTTGGGCTGAGCTGTGAGGAGAGGTTGTGCAAGTTAAGACTTTAATCCTAGGAGCGCAGGAGGCTGAGTTGTGATCTTATAGAGATGTATAAAATCATGAGGGTAGATAGGGTGAATGCAGTCTTTTACCCAGGGTAGGGGAATTAAAAATAAGGACATATATTTAAGATGAGAGGGGAAAGATTCAATATAAGCCTAAGGGGCAACATTTTCACTCAGGCTGTAGTGGGTATATGAAACGAGCTTGCCAGTTGAAGAATGTACTGTAACAGCAAAGGCACATGGATAAGAAAGGTTAGGAGGATTATGGGTCAAGCGTGGCAAATAGGACTAGCTTAGATGAGGCATCTTGGGTGGCATTGTTTCACATCAAGGCCCTGAAGATGGATTGTAGTAGGGGAAGAGGGGAGAGAGCTGGGGCTGGCAAACGATAGATAGTTGGACAAAGGTCAGAGATGAAAAGACAAAAATGGTGAGATAATAGAAGAGGTGTGAAGACAGGAAAGAATATCACTGAAGGAGAGAGGTAAAGAGAAATTAGGAGGGTTGTGTTTATCTAAAATTAGATAATGTTCATACCGTTGGGTTGTACGTTACCTAAGTGGAATATGAGGTACTGTTCCACCATTCTGCATGTGGTCTCACTATGGAGGATGCCCAGGACAGAAAGGTCATGTGAGATTGGGGAGAGGAGTTAAAATTGTTAGCAACCGGGAGATCCAACAAGCCTTGGCAGACTGAGCGCAAGTGTTCAGCAAAACATTCGCCGAATCTAGGTTTGGTCTCACCGGTCTCACATTAGGAATACCAGATGCAGTAGTTGAGGTTGGAGGAGGTCCATGTGGACCTTTGTCTCACCTGAATGGACCGCTGGGATCCCGAGATGGTGGTGAGGGAGAAGGGATCGTGAAGGTGCATTGAATGGCGGTGCTGGCTCGAAGGGCTGAATGGCCTACTCCTGCACCTATTGTCTATTGTCTATCTCCTGTCAAAACTCCATTTGGATGTACATGGATATGCAGAGAATGGATGGGATAAAGACCATTTGCTGGCATTATGTTTGGCTCAGACATTGTTGGCTGTCGGGCCTGTTCCTGTGTTGTACCTCCTGTGGTTGCAGGACAAAGTGCCTGAGGAAAGGTGTTTGGATGCGAATCTGTGTGAACCAAGGTGCTTCAGAGGAAAGGGATAGGGATGGGAAGATGTGACTGGATCTCCTTGAAGGTGATGTGTTGGATGCGGAGGCTGGTGGGGTGAAAAGTGAGGACTGGGAGATTCTACCCTTGTTCCATCTTGGAGGGAGAGGAAGTGAGAACAGAACTGCAGGACAGAGGAGACGTGGGTGAGCGGCTCCATCTATGAGTCGGGTGGAAACCGCGTTTTATAAGAAAGAGACATCTCAGATGTCCTAGAATGGAAAACCTGGGGCCCACCCCCTGCCCAGGTGCCTTCCCCTGCAACCATAGAAGATGCAACACCTGTCCCTATACCTCCTCCCCCGACTCTGCCCAGGGACCCCGACAGTTCTTTCAGGTTCGGCAGAGGTTCACTTGCATCGTCTGCTTTATCCGTTGTTCAAGATGTGGACTCTTATACATCGGTGAGACCAAACGCAGACTGGGCGATTGTTTCGCTGAACACCTTTACTCAATCCGCCTTGACCTACCTGATCTCCTGGTAGCTAAGCACTTCAATTCTCCTTCCCATTCCCACACTGACCTTTCTGCCCGAGGTCTCCTCCATTGTCAGAGGGAAGCTAAACGCAAATTGGAGGAACAGCATCTCATATTTCACTTGGGCAGCTTACAGCCCAATGGTATGAATATTGATTTCTCTCACTTCAGGTAACCCCAGCATTCCCTCTCTCTCTATCCCTCCCCCACCCAAGTCGCACCAGCTTCTCGTTCCCACCAACAAACAGCTGACAAATGGCCTGTTTCCTTTATCATCGTGACTTTTTTTGCATCTTTCATTCATTGTTCTTTATTTCTCGACATCGTCTTTATCTCTCGTTTCTCTCTCCTCTGACTCGTCTGAAGAAGTGTCTCGACCAGAAACGTCACCCATTCCTTCTCTCGGGAGATGCTGCCCGACCTGCTGAGTTACTCCAGCATTTTGATCTTCCGTTTAAACCTGCACCTGCAGTTCCTTCCCACACGAGATACAACACAACGATATTTGTCCCAGGAGGCAAATCATCACGTTTACTCTCCACTGCTTTTGCTTTTACCGTTGACCTTCGTAAACCTGGATCCTCAACTCACGGGTGACCTTATCGCCCGTCGCGGGTCGTCCGGAGCGGAGTGTCCGGAGCGGAGTGTCCGGAGCGGAATGTCCGGAGCGGAGTGACCGGAGCGGAGTGTCCGGAGCGGAGTGTCCGGAGCGGAATGTCCGGAGCGGAATGTCCGGAGCGGAGTGTCCGGAGCGGAGTGTCCGGAGCGGAGTGTCCGGAGCGGAGTGTCCGGAGCGGAGTGTCCGGAGCGGAGTGTCCGGAGCGGAGTGTCCGGAGCGGAGTGACGGGAGCGGAGTGTCCGGAGCGGATCGCCCGTCCCGGAGCGGAGTGACCGGAGCGGAGTGACCGGAGCGCCCGCGGACAGGAGCCAAGGTGCAGCCCGAGGGTTGCAGCAATAACCTTCGCCTGATGCAGAGTGATGTGAGTTTTTCCTCTCACTCACCTAACCCTAACCCTGACCCTAACCCTGACCCTAACCCTGACCCTGACCCTGACCCTAACCCTGACCCTGACCCTAACCCTGACCCTGACCCTGACCCTAACCCTGACCCTAACCCTAACCCTGACCCTAACCCTAACCCTGACCCTAACCCTGACCCTGACCCTGACCCTAACCCTGACCCTGACCCTAACCCTGACCCTGACCCTAACCCTGACCCTAACCCTAACCCTGACCCTAACCCTGACCCTGACCCTAACCCTGACCCTGACCCTGACCCTGACCCTGACCCTAACCCTGACCCTAACCCTAACCCTAACCCTGACCCTGACCCTAACCCTAACCTCGTCACCTCGCGGCCCGGGTTGTTCTCGACTGTTCGCCCGCAGTCAAACGCTTGTTTCTTTGCCCAGAATTGTACCTTTCTCACGTTTTGATCAGTTTGTTACAAATATCCGACAGCGAGTAAATAAAGCACCTTCCCCGCGGCTTCTGGGCACCGACCTCGTGTGAATAATCTGTCTCTAATTCGCCAAATTAATGTCACCCAAAGCTCACTCTTCGCGCTCGACAATCTCACCTTTAAACTATTTTTGACCCAGAATTATTTACATTCTCAGGTGTCAATTCAACAAATGGTTTTGAAGAGGGTGAGACAAACATTCCCGCTGCCAATTGTTTACCCGCACCTCGTCTCCGTGACTGTTGCAACAGTTTAAAGCCGTGACATTCACCTCGCCTGGAAAACAACAACAAGGCAGGAAGGAACTGCAGGTGCTGGTTTACTCCGAGGATAGACGTAAAAGTGCTGGAGTAACTCAGCGGGTCGGGCAGCATCTCCGGGGAGGAGGAATGGGTGACGTTTCGGGTCTGAAGAAGGGTCTCGATCTGAGACGTCGCCCATTCCTTCTCCCCACAGATGCTGCCTGACCCGCTGAGTTACTCCAGCACTCTGTGTCTTGTCTGCGGTTCCAGCAGCATCTGCAGTTGGTTCCGGCCGCTCCGGGCGGGTTGTGGAGGACGGAGACTTACCCAGAAGTGCTGCTGGAGCCGGTAGGTTTCATCCCCGTAGTTGCACGAGTTGTGGACCCGCAGACAGCGCGGGCAACCGGAGCGGTAAATGAGGCGGGCGCAAGGTGGGTGCAGCCGTGGGCAACGTGGGGGCGGCCGTGGGCAAGGTGGGGGCAGCCGTGGGCAAGGTGGGGGCAGCCGTGGGCAAGGTGGGGGCAGCCGTGGGCAGCGTGGGGGCAGCCGTGGGGGCAGCCGTGGGTAACGTGGGGGCAGCCGTGGGCAAGGTGGGGGCAGCCGTGGGTAACGTGGGGGCAGCCGTGGGTAACGTGGGGCAGCCGTGGGGGCAGCCGTGGGTAACGTGGGGGCAGCCGTGGGGGCAGCCGTGAGCAAGGTGGGGGCAGCCGTGGGCAGCGAGGCCCCAGCGCGGACACACACACACGGACAAGCCCCGACACTCGGGTAGAAGCGCTCGCCCACAATCAAACACAAAGCCCTTGCCGCGGTAGTCGGGCACCACGTAGTCAACCTCCTTCCTCAGCGCCCGGGTGGTGGGCAGAGTGAGCAGTAACGTGAGACCCAGAGCGGAGACCCTCACCCTCACCCCCACCCCCCCCGGCCATCGCCCCCACCCCCCCCCCCGGCCATCACCCCCACCCCCCCGGCCATAACCCCACCCCCCCGGCCATCGCCCCCACCACCCCCGGCCATCGCCCCCACCCCACCGGCCATCACCCCCACCCCCCCCGGCCATCCCCTCGCCGCCACTGCCCGCGGCCGTAGACGCCTTATAGCCGCGGTCTGGCCCAACGCTGTGGGCGACAGCGCTGCCCAGTCCAGTCCAGTCCGCAAATAGACCGACGCAGATGCCGCCCCAGCGGGCGGAGCTCGGCAATAATCCCCGGCACAGCGGGCAGATTGAGCCGCTCTCCCCCTCCCCGCCACCTCCCCGTCCGTCCACTCGGCCCCTCGCCTCGGGAGCGGCCCCACAGATGACCAATGACCAGCAGTTTAAAATTGAGAATAAAACGCAAAAGAGATTAAAAATGTAGTGAGATTTATTAACCAGTGTGATGGAGACACGTTCTCAGAACTCGGGGAAGATGCTGCCAGTGCCAGCGTTCCTCTGGCGCCAGAGATGGCCAGTGGACAGCGCTACCATGGCGCCGGAGATGGCCAGTGGACAGCACTACCCTGGCGCCAGAGATGACCAGTGGTCACCGGTCCTCTGGCGCCAGAGATAGCCAGTGGACAGCGCAACCCTGGCGCCCGAGATGGCCAGTGGACACCGGTCCTCTGGCGCCAGTGGCTACCTCTGGCCAGGGCCACACTGGCCGCTGGCCCCGCCGCCCGGGAACCAAGAGCCTCCTCACCTAAACATTCACAGCAAACTCTAGAAAAGATACTTCTGTCAAACATATAAAAGTATTTCCCAAATCAAATATACAAAAGTTAAAAACTCACGGACTCAGCATTCAGATGTGGGGGGGGGGGGGAGGGGCAGGGGGGAGGGGCAGGGGGTTGGGTGATGGGAAGAAAGGGGGTGGGGAGGCCGGTGAATTGGATGGTGGTGGGGGAGGGGAGTGGGCGTGGGGGGAGGGGAGTGGGCATGGGGGGGGGAGTGGGGGGGAGGGAGTGGGGGGGAGGGGAGTGGGGAGTGGGCATGGGGGGGGGAGTGGAGTGGGCGTTGGGGGGAGGGGAGTGGGCGTGGGGGAGGGGGGAGGGGAGTGGGGGGGAGGGGAGTGGGCGTGGGGGGGAGGGGAGTGGGGGGGAGGGGAGTGGGGGGGAGGGGAGTGGGCGGTGGGGGGGAGGGGAGTGGGCGTTGGGGGGAGGGGAGTGGGGGGGAGGGGAGTGGGCGTTGGGGGGGAGGAGGGTCGGCGTGGGAGAGGGGGGCAGGGACGCGCCTGTCCAGTGGGGAGCGGGCTGACCGCTGAAGTTGACCTCAGGACCAGCTGCTCCTCGGCAACCAGGTGACGGACGCCATGATTGGCTGAGCAGCATCGTGGAAGCTCCAGGATTGGATCGTCGCTGGGATCCAGTGGGTCCGTATTCTCCACTGGATCCAGTGGGACCGTAATTCTCCACTGGGTCCGTATTCTTTACTGGATCCAGTGGGTCCGTATTCTCCACTGGATCCAGTGTGGGTGCGGCAGGGTAACTGAGGCCATTCCTCCCTCTACACGCTGCTGGTCTCAGACAGGCCCAGGTACTCGGGGTTCTCAGCGGCAGCGACGCGGAC